>NC_057805.1:54669782-54670554 GCF_018294505.1 Triticum aestivum
GAGTGGAAGATTGACCGATACAGGAAGTATGTAGCGTTTGTGCGGGGGGGTGGGGGGGGGGGGCTAAAAACAACATTTGAATGTACATGGTACGAGACTTAATATCGATGTTTCAATTCGGTGTACATTGTAAGATTTGAACCGAGGACCAGGCATACGGGTAATTATTTCGAATTCGTGCCATACTAAGTTTCGAAAAGTTGACATTGACTCAGTTTGTTGTGCTATTTTGTAGGTCATATGTTTGAATCCATCCAAAAGTTTTCTCACTACCATGGTGTTCATCATATACATATGAATTTGTATTAAAAAAGTAGCGTGGATACAGTGAAATGCCAAATCCACGTTAGAATTGGAGATCGCTACGTGACACACACTCTAATTCAAATAACTAACTATGTGACACACACTCTAATTCAAATAACTAATTATGTGACACACACTCTAATCCACGTTAGCGTGGGTACCGTTTCGATTTTTTTAAATAACTCATTAATTAATTTATAGTACTCCCTCTGTTCACTTTTATAAGACCTTGAAGACATTTCAAACAATGTGCAAAATAGTTCATTTTAAGTTGTCTGAAACGACTTACAAAAGTGAACGGATGGAGTATCTCGTTTCGAATGACTAATTATTGCAAGGAAAACACGGGCATGGTAATACATACAGATTCGTTTGCAAATGAAAGAAGATTCGTTTGCATTCTCAAATGTAGGCGCACCAGGCAGACCAGGGTCGTGTCGGGGTGGACGCTGCTTCGGTGCCTTAA
>NC_057805.1:54670967-54683289 GCF_018294505.1 Triticum aestivum
TTCGCGCTTCCACGTTTCGGATTGAAATATCTGGCGGCCCCAATTCCAGCCCTGCAAAATCTCTCTTCTCCACCGTCCCCTTCGGCGCCCAGATTGCTCAAATCCCTAATTCGCCACCAACCCTCGAATCGCCCCTCGTCTCGTCTCTTTCCCCACCGTTCCCCACCTCTTTGCCGGACGACGACGAAGACAACGGTCGCGCTTCACCACCGCACCGGAGCTACCTCATCTACGCCCTCGTCCACCGCACCGGGTGGTCCACCGACAACATCGGCTGCCGCAACCGACGTGCCTCACAGACACCGAGTTCCACCACATCAGGTGCGCTTCACCGACGCCGTCTCCTAGCTCACTGGGGCTACTTCACCGAGCACATCGTCGCACCTCCGCCCCCCGAGGCCGTCGGGGCTTCACCAATGGTCTCGTCCACCGCATCGTAGCGCTCCGCTGCCACTCAAGATATGCATCCGTGCGCGGACAGCCAACGCCAGCGCATCACCCTCAACGGCTCTGAAGTGACCCGCACTCTAGCTAGGCGAGCAAGCCCAAACGCCGGCCCGAACTAGGTATCCACACATCACTCGCTTGTGCACTGTTCCGACGATGCTTAGATATCCTTTCACTGCTCTCTTAGCTTACACGCCTATGCAACTCTAACTTTAACTCTTATTTCTTCTGGAGATATCATCTGAAACAAGAAAATCCATTTTTTAGCGAAGCATGATGGCGCTACGGGATCTGGTACACATCCTGCACACCCGTATAACCTTGTAAGTATCTGTCCTCCGGTACAACATCAAGGTCGATTCCTCTTATTTGATCAACCATTCGCTGTGTCAAAAATGCAGAGGGGGATGCAAGGAGCACAAGGACTGCACATCCAAGCAAGTGGTAACATGGACTTGTACATGGAACATCCCAAGCGCAAGCAGAGCTGCAGTGAGCCTGTACAACGAGCTAGCGTAAGTCCCTGCATTTCATTTAATTCGTACTGGCATTCGTGTATGATTTGTGTGCAGTGGCTGATCCACGAATTCAAGTTACCAGGGGCGAACATTTAACTTAAAAAATATGAAGGCACTTGCACTCCGGAAATCAACATAACTTGAGAAATGTGAAGCTACATGCACTTTGAAAACCAGCTATTGTTCCAAAGTAGTTCAGATTATAAACACTAAATGATGCAAGCACCAAAAAACACAAAATGCAACATGGTGTACAAGGACTACAAACATGGTCTGTACCTGCTTGAATTATTCGTTCTCTGGCTGTCGAAGTGTAATTGCACGTATAACCAGTGCACAAACTGCATATCAATATATCTATCCTGCACAAGTATGCCAATAGTTTCAAACAACAGATTAGAAAAGTATTTATGCTATGTTGTCATGATACGGGGACTTTCTGGTAGATGGCCTCGACGTTTCCTCAAGCTATGAAAATGCACTATAATTTGCTTGTCATCAATGCCTGCAAATCTCTGTCTCTCTCAACATAGTAGATCATCATTAGACACTAAATCCTTCAATGAGCTTGCAAAATGCTTGCATTAGATCCCTCATTAGACACTATATGTTCATCACCAGGAGCATGTAAAATGTTTGCATCAAATCCTTCATTAGGAGTCTGTTCATTAGACACTTCAGGCTCAAGAACAACATGAGCTTGTATGTTTGCACCGGAAACTTGATTAGATACATCAGATTCAGTTAGTTCAGTATTGATTGGGGGAGTTATAAAATAAGTAGAAATTGGTTTCATTTTCTCATAGATTCCCTACATACAAGCAGTTTTACAACACCGTCAGGTTTAACTATTGGCCAGAAATTGAAGAGTTGAATTAGATATAATCAGGGATGTGATGTACCTGTTCGTTGCGCATGGTACTCTTGCAAGTTGCGACTGTCCGTTTGCGCAAGCTCGATGCCATGCCCGTGCTGCCGCCGCTGCCTCCCACGCAGGCTACACCCAGGGTTGGATCTTCATCTTCTTGTCCTTCCGTTTGCTTGAAGCCCGGCGACCGCCATCCAACGAGGGCGCGTGGAAGTGCTGTGTCGGTCTGTCCATCGGCGGCTAGGTTAGGAGCGAACCAGACTGGAGGCTGGAGCGAATGAATTGGGATTTTTCCTGCTGTCGATCGATATGGGAGGCGCTCGTTTGGGCTGCGAGCCTGCTATACGGCCTGCCTTGCACTTATGTTATTGGCCCATCCAAATTGAAACATTTTTCTTCATTTTTTACATTGCCTGCTCGTGCGTTGGGACGAACAAAACTAGCATGGGCCAACCTGGACGACTCAAACTAGGTGCACACTTTTCAGCCACCTGAGGCGGCCGCCCATGCCAGCCCCTATGGTGGCGTCGCCCGTTTTTGCGTGTATGATTGGATAGTGAAAAATATTCCAGTGGCGCTTTTGATTTACCCACAGAATGGTTGAATTGCTTGTTTGTATGAACTGAGTTCGCCAATAATGTGAAGGATGCCAGTCTTTTCATCCGATTGTAGATTGCTTAGATCTCGATATGGGAAAAGTAATTGCATGAAATATACAGTAAAAGCCAGTGTGATGTGTTTGGCTACAACTAGTCTGACTACACGTCCTCATATAACATACCAAGGACGCACCATCTTACCAGATTAACCATTCGACTTACCCATGCAGTGTAGAAAGAAAGAAGTATTGGGACTGCGCATCCAAGCAATTGATGCCATGGACTCCTTCGTACAACCTTGTAAGCGAAAAAGAAGTTGCAGTGTGCCTGTACAAAGAACTAGCGTAAGTTCAGTTACCTGCTTCTCGGAATTTTAGTTAGCCACTTATTGCAAAATTGTTCAATTACGTTGCTTGGCTTAATTTAATTTGCTACTGTTAATCATATTGTAGACTGCGCCTATCTATGTGTTTGATACTTACTGTTAAGAATTACCTGTTTGCCTTAATTTAAATATCTACTTGTTTGTTTAACTGCTTTGCTGCTGCAACAACGGGTTACAATGATGTTAATAACTACTTTTCAGCATCCAATTGAAACTCTTTAATTCCTTGTTTGTTTAACTGGTTTGTTGTTATAACTCCCAGTTGAGATGTTTTGCTAACTTCAACTTTTCTGAATCCAATTGGAACTTTAATGGCAAAACAGGTTAGCCCAAGATCAAAGAGCAAGGTCCCCATGGACGTTGCATCATCCCACAGCAGTGGCACCGGCCCAATCATGCATTATGAATTGCCAACTGCTGATGCTCTAGAGGCTAAACTAGTGGTAGAAAGAGATTCTGCTTCTGCACTTAGAGATGAAGTTGACATGTTGAGGAAGCAAACAGCACAATCACAAGCAGTACTCAAGACAACCATTAAATATTTGGTGGATTTCAAAATGAAGCAAGCTGAGACTGACCAAATTGTTAAGGTCCTGAAGGAAAAAGGAAATTAAATTCCTACTTGGTAAATCATAGGTGAAATGTTCTTTCCATAGTTGAATAACCTTTGTGTTGTATGTTCATGTAATCAATCAAACCATTTGTTTTAGAGATCATGTAATAATTGTTTTTTTGTTTTTTGGTTTGTAATTTTATTTGAGCACAAGTCTCTATTAATTGATAAGACTCGGAGACATTTCATTTGGATTGCTGTGCCAGACCTACAAATATGCCAATCGGGCTGAATGTGCATTCAGCAATAGTAGTAGTATAGATGGACCATAAGTGGCACGCATCGGAAAGGGCCAAGATGCTGGCTAAAAAAAGGATGCTGTTGTAGCCAAAAAAAAGTACAGCGGCCTGGCTTATGTATGTTAGTTGATATTATTGATCCATATACTCTGTAAGTGTTTATATGTCTGTTAGTTCTGTACATTCTTGGTTGATTGAGTCGGTATTTGAATCTTGATACATCGCTTGTGTACATATCTAAATGGGAGTACACATTATGCTGCGTGTGACATTTGAGTTGGACATGAAGTGTTCCAAATATTCGAATTCACCTTAAACTGGATTCTAGTTTCTGAATTTGAGTATCGGCATTTGTAAACCATATTCATATATGACAGTGGAATACATCTTTGTCGTCCTTTTGAAGATATATAAAAACACATAGAATGATTTATAAAGATTCATATAGGAATACAAAATGGATTCGAATTTAGTTGCCAGGGTAAACGTGGATGCTTATTGTCCCAAAATTCGAAAGAAGCAGCAAAATGTCCACTCCTACGTTGGCTGCCCGAAGCCAAGTGTTTGGGAGATGGAAATTATTGTCTACCCATTACACGAACAATCCATCGGCCCGATTTCCACTGCTCTAAATAGGGGTAGGTTAGTAACTTCAATTAGACATGACACGACCGCCTCTGAGCCCATTCCGACACGGTGGGCGTCAAACATGGGCGACAAAACTCATTTGATTCAAGCTCGTCCGAAAGACCTCTGTTTCTCCCTCCATTCCCCATTCATACACGGTGGGCGGCAAAACAAACTCGACTCGGCCGAAATTGATGTAGGCAAATATTTTCAATAGGGGCAGGTTTGTAACTTCACTCAGACGTGACACAACCGCCCTACCTGTCAGCCCCGTTCATACACCGTGGGCGCCAACCATGGGCACCAACCACCCTCTCCTCGCCCGAAATCGCTCTGGGTAAATATTGGCGAGATGCGAGATATACCGTCCTATCCCCAACCGACGAGACGTCCAAATTTTAAACGGGGGCTAAGTTCGTAACTTTCCCATATTTCAGACAGGCGCGTCCCAAAAACATGGTTCCCCGTACCTATCCCTCCATTTTCCCATTCATACACCGTCCGCGCTAGAACACCCCATCCCCACACCAGCCTCCGTCCGCCACCCCATCCATCGCCGCCGTCCTCCACCACATCCATCGCCACCGTCCTCCACCATGCCGGAGCGCCTACCAAGACCGCGTCGTCCATTGCTAGAGATGGACGTTTCTCATCCACGGCGATGGACCAATAGCCTTGCATCGCGTCCTCTCGCTTCATCGGCGCCGTCGTCCTCTTTGCCGGGGCCGCTCACACGACCTTCTCTTCCACCGCAACGGGACTTATCCCCCGATGCACCCGTCTACCGTCGCAGATCTGCTTCAACGCCACCGACAGCCATCGCACCCCCGATGCCTACACGGCGCCGCAAGAGAGGTGGTACTTCATATCTCCTCAACTTTTTGATCTCAACCAGAAAATAGATCTTAACTTGGTTACTCTACTTTCTTTCCAGCTCTTAGAATTTAGTTCTTAGTTCGAAGCAAACAGTGGATGCTTATCATTTCTCCGGTTTGCAGCTTCAAATCTGCCATGGCAAAGCCATAATACGGTTTAATTGATCATGCTTAGGGTTTAATTGATCATGTTGGTTCCGTGGTGGTTTCTTTAATAGAAATCGGAGGGGAAACCCTCTTTTGCTAAAAAAATATGCTTAGAGTTTCCCCCTTTTATGATCACTATACGATCAGAATACATGCTTCGTGTCATAATAACACTGCTCCACCCATCAAGCTAAACAAGCTTAGTTGTTCAAATACGAATATGATATTGTAAAACAGAGTTGTTTAATTGGTCAGCTAAATGTTCCTAAATTAGTTTCGAAAATGCATGTTCGCCACTCGGGTGTGTATCTCTAGAGGGTGCCCACGGTGGGCCGGCCCACCCTGGAATTTTGGGTCGTCCCAGGCCCCGATTCCCCTCTGTTCTGCTGCGCGCTTCCGATCTCTACTCGCCCCCAGCCGCCTGCCTCACCGGCGACTTGCCGTCCCCGGACTACATGACTCTAGGAGGAGACGCCGGACTAACAGGAGGCCAGGAGCCGCTCGCCCAACAGCGTCACCGCTGCCCGGGCGCACCGCCGTGCCTACCTTCCCAGTCCGTTCAGGGCTCAGGCGTGCAGCACCCACCAAGCCAACCGGATTTATCCTGAGATACGTCCTCAACACTCAGCAGCCACTCCTCATCACCCATTTTCTAATTGATTCATTACTCATTAGGCAGGACTGTCATTAGGGTTTGTTGTGTGCTCAGTGCTACCTACACTTAATGGTTCAGATGTATTTCGGTAATCTTTAGTACCTCTAAAGTTCACAGGGTTTTCAAAATTCCGGCCCTCGGAATAGAAACTAGTCATTTTGGATTGTTGGTCGTAGTGACATTGACCCAGATTACTACTGCAAGCCAGGTTTGTTGACAATTTTACTTGTCTTTCTTACTCATTCGATATAATGTCCAACTATTCACGTCGATTAGTTGCAAACAATAAGTGCTAGACAAACTTCTTCATTCAGATTTTGGACGGTCTCTTACTGCAGTTACAATTCTGCATACTTGTCCTAGTAAGCTCACAAGTAAATGATTGATTCACTACGTACATCTATGCTTGCCTTGTCATATTTATTGTCAATATTCTTTTAGGGTGGACCACCCTGTTTCTAAATACTGGAACCATAGACATGAGTGAATAGTATTTCTCTATGTGATCTCTTCCATCATGTGTGGGTAACGAACACTGCATTGTATAGAAAGAAAGTGTCATTTCCAGCTTTTACATAGGTTTCGATATTTTACATGGAATACAATCTGCCTACTTGCTTTGTGTCGCACTACCAACACTCCACCCTTGAAGCTAAACATTACGCCACTCATAATTGCTTAGTTTATTTGTTCAAATATGAATTTCATATGATTCTATTGTTCCTACTTCAGTTTTGAAATGTGTGCCTGCCTGTTATAGAGACATAAGGGGTTTGTATTTCTGTGTGTGGTCTGGTCAGCACGGTTGGGGAGGTGAACTTTGCATATGCAGGGGTTTATAGGGAGACACTCTCCGAGTTGAATCCGCAATGCATTCCATAGATAATCTGACTACTTTTTATGTTTTCATGAATCTCAGATTCTGAACAACATCATAATGATTATGAGCTTGCGCGCATGAAAAGAATAAAGCAGAACAATGCCATGGCTGTCAAACTTGGCATTAAGGGAGTGAAATCAAGTCTGGATGCAATGCAATGCAAACGCTCTCCACCTACAGATTCATGCTCAGAATATGATCCTAACAGTGATTCTGAGCTAGAGGGAGACCTAAGTCAATGTAGCTCCCTAGTGGAGGAGTCAGAGGAAGATACCCGATCTTATTCACCCATCAAGGTACTTGCTCTAACTTTCCAAGGTTACATTGGTCGCACATATCTTGCAACTGATGCTTTGCATTGCTTCTACTTTGTTGAGCTGCCATTAGCTTAGTTTACACATCTTGTATGTGAATACGCCCTGCCTATCCATTTTCAGTACATATTCCATCAGTCATCATACCATATTTATCCATTCAAATGTTGTTCTTGTGTATCAGACGTTCAAAAGGAAGAGGGCGATTGCTGATCGTGGAGGAGCACAAGCAAAGTATTTGGAAAAGGTAGTGGCACCTGATAAATCAAATAGTCCATTAGGTGTAGTTGCAATATCACCTGACCCACAAAATACCCCAACTCTAGCAGACTCTAGCCCTACTACACTGTTCATTTCTGATGCCCCAACTCAGCAGACCCCAACTGCAGCAAACAGTATGATTATGCGAGTTGACATAGCACCAGCTGTACGATGCAAGACCCCCATTCCAGCAAAGAGTACACCAAATCCAGTTGCCAAATCCCTTTTCGAACCTGAGAGAGCCCCAATTGCAGCAAATAGGACCCCTGTTCCATTTCTTCCCAGTTTAGAAGACGAAGCTTATGTTGTTGTCAGGAACTTTGTGCGCATCTTTCCTTCATGGAAAGATTATACCGCAGACACAGAACAATTTCTAGTCTTCCTCCGCAACTTACGCGTAAGTAATGTACTAATGTTATTCATGGTCATTACTGCATATGTTTCTGCTGACAGAAGACACAAGATTTCATTCTTTGAAATAGGCGAGGAGCAAACTGGATTGTGATGACGAGCAAGGGTTGGTTGCGCTTTTCAAGCACTCGTTGATGAAGTATCGTTCCTACCTGAGGCAAGCGCACTTCGATGGCAAGCCTCTGAACGAAATTTCTGTAAAGTCTCCGGTGCTACATTTATCCGAC
Source organism: Triticum aestivum (assembly GCF_018294505.1). Lineage (NCBI taxonomy): Eukaryota > Viridiplantae > Streptophyta > Magnoliopsida > Poales > Poaceae > Triticum > Triticum aestivum. The sequence continues at coordinate 54,679,034 of NC_057805.1, forward strand.
GGTGACTGGAATAATCTTGTTACACATTGGTCTCGGCTGCAGCGTAAGGTACTGTCTATGATATCACATCACAATTTGAACTACATTTCTGCATTTGCCTTAATGCTTCACTTGTACGAAAACTGTTAGCAGAAGAACATTCGTTCTCAAGGGACCACAGAATCTCGCAACTATACTGCACACTGCATTGCTCTTGTGAGTACCTCTTGCCCTGTATGACCATACTTACTTTCATAGCAGTTTGATTATGTAGCATCACTGCACATGTTAGCCTCGTAATCGTCCATTTGGTGGACATTATAAGATCCGTATGGACTCTTACATAAATTTAGAATCAATCCAATGCTTTTAAAGAGGTTTAGCTCTGCAGTCCTCTTGTAAGGACTGAACGTGGTCTATCACTGTACTTACATTAACAGCTACTCCCTCCATCCCATAATATAAGAACGTTTTGTACAGTACACCAGTGTTCAAAACACTCTTGTATTATGGGAAGAGGGATTGGTTCTTGTAGCATTCTGCATCTTATCTCCCTCGCCCACCATTTACTAAAAAAGATCAGATCTATATTTAATCTTACCAACAAGTAGAATACACAGATAATGCCAGTGCAGAAGTGTAGCCCATTGCTCTTGTCAGTACATTTTGTCCTGTAACGCTTGTACTTCCAGGGATTGGTAGTTGATTATGCCGCATCAATCTGCATCTTATCTTCATTATCCTCTATCCCTTCCAGTATTATCATATCTATAATTACTCTCTACAAAATGTAGAGTACAGGCAATGCTTATGAAGAAGATTCTGTGCTGAAATTCTTGAGTTATCCTTCCCTTGACATGGAGAAGGGCATTATAAAGCCGGTGTTAACTGTTAATGTAAGTCAGTCCTTCTAAAGCCTTTATCCTCAACTGCTGTTTAATTTGCTCATACTCCCTATCGTTTACTACTGTTTAGTTTGCTGTTTCTACCAAAATGCATGTTCATAAGAACCGTAAGTTCTAAGTTCTACTTGTAAAACCAAATTCCTTATTCATACCATGCACATTACTTAATACTCCCTATATGTATGCTTGTTTTTGTGGATCTATAATCCAGTGTGTGGTGAAGCAGCCCACGTTTGCACCTTGTCATCTCCTGTTTTATCTTACTGATGTGGCTGATGATATGAACAACATGCCATGCACATTATCCAAAATAGATACAATGATTTTCTTTGCCCTTCATCTATGCTTGTTATGTTGATATGGTAATCCAGTAGTGTGGTGAAGCTCCCCGCATTATGAACAATGCCAAATTATGCTATTGATATTTTGAACTTACTCTTTATTTTCTAATTTGAAATTGGATAGAATTGACAGAACAGTTATCATCTTTGTTTATACACGTGCAAAACCTGTCATCTCTCTGCTTTGTTTCAGGGTGATATGCCTGATGGCATGCACAAGTCTGCTGAACGCTGTGAGACAAACCCAACATATATTGCAGCAAAGAAGGCAAAACATCTTGAAGATAGCGAGACAACCCCAAAGTCTTGTCTTGATGCAGTGTTCAAGTTACTTGAGACTAACAGTCAGACAAGCTCACAGAATTCGTTGTCTGAATCAGTTCGACTTCTTCAGTCCCAAGTTCTAGCAGAAAGGCATTCTGCAACTCAACTTCGACTTGAAGTCCTATCTCTAAGAAAGATTGCGGAGAACACCAATGAGAACCTCATCGCTAAACAGCTACACCTGGAAGCTATGACCGACATGCTAGGCCGGTCTCACAGCCTTGCTCAGCAGCTTGCGCAGCAGTTCCCCCGCAAGGCTAACCTTTCTTGAACTGTCTTGGAAGTGGTCTCGGTTCAGTATTATTTTGTTATGCTGCAATGGTGCCCAGTTTTTGTAATCTGCTTCTTCGTTGCGCTTTATGTTCACTGGTGGCGAACTTCGATGCCCAGTGGATGTAGTATACCTTAAATCCTTTATTGTATAGTGTAGGTTTATTCTTAGTTACTATGTCGTAATTTGTTTATTGTATACAGTAGGTTTGTTCTTAATTCCTACTAGTTACTGCCATCATTCGCTATCTGAAAAAAATCAGATGTAGTCGACCGGACCGAAACATTCGACTCTAACGGGCCAGGTTTTTAGCGGGTCACAATTGGGCCGGCCTGCGTCTTTCTTGGGCCCGAATGATTGGGGCCTTCACACATTGCGCCAGGCCCAAACTTACACCAGCCTATATTTTAGTTGGGCCTTTTGTCGACCCAGCGCTTAGTTTGGCCCAGGTAGCGTTGGGCCATTAACAGGCTGAATATTGTACTGGCCTGTTACGGCCGAGATGAAACCACGGGCCTTTAGCATGCCAAAATGCATGTTGGGCCTAAATTTTCACTAGTCGTCGACGGGCCTTCAGCAGGCCGAAATGTAGACCGGGCCGTTTTGGGCCCAGTTAGCTCACGGGCCGTTACCAGGCCAAAAATCTCGGACCTTAGTTGGCCCACTGATATCATGGGCCTTTAAGAGGCCGAAAGCTTAGCACAGGCATCAACGGGCCGAATTACGCGACAGGCCTTTAACGGGCCCAAAGTCACGTTGGGCTTAGCTGTTGCCACCTTTAGCACGGGCCGTTAGTGGGCCCGATGTCCCGTCGGACCATATATGGCCCATGGGCAGCACGGGCCATTCCCAGGCCGAAAGTCACACCGGGCTGAAATGGGCCCATGTCTACATCAGGCCTCTAACAGGCCTAAAGTCACTGGGCTGTAGTTGGGCCCAAATATTCGGCGAACAATTAACGGGCCAGATCTGGCTTCGGGCCGCAAATGGGCCCAAATATTGTGCGAACAATTAACGGGCCAGATCCGGCTTCGGGCCGTAAATGGGCCCAAATATTGGGCGAACAATTAATGGGCCAGATCTGGCTTCAGGCCGTAAATGGGCCTTTATTAAGCAGGCCGTTATTGGGCTGGCCCACCAGTACCTGATTAAGTTCTACGGGCCTTTGACTGGGCCGGCCTTTTTGACCTATATGGGCCTCTGTTGGGCCCAGCCACGTGTCGACGTATCATAGGCATGTCTCCTCCAATGGACGGGCGACATCTGGCCCACTGACAAGCTGACAGGTGTTCCCTTCGGCCAATCAGAATTTTACACGTGGGAATTTCCCATTGGTCAGGGCTGTTAACGGGTTATCGGATCCAAAATCCGACCTGATAGCTTACCGGCATTCCGTTACGGTGGATGCCACGTGTCGGTCACCCTTGACGAAAGCACTTCCGTGACGCCCGATTTATCGTCATGGAAGTGGACACTTCCGTGATGATAATTTTGGTAATGTCATGGAACACTTCTATGACAACACAGGTATGACTATCTTGATTCTGTCATAAATTTGACATGGATGTACATGCATGACAAAAAACGCGACATACTGTGACAAACACGTGTCATCACGGAAGTGTATTTTTTTGTAGTGAAATCGAGCAGATAGGCTTTGCGTGGTAGGGATAGGCAGTAATTTCCATCTCGCAGATTTTGGTTTCGGGCGGTTACTGCGACTTTCCCCGCTTCGTTCAAATTTTGCACAATGCACGTTTACCGTGCCAACTCAATTTGAATCCCATTTGTATTCTATTTTTTTCGGGCGGGATCCATTTTCGATTGGAATAAAATTCTATATACATCATTTTTTTATATATACTTTCGAAAGCACAACACCCTTTATACATAAATATGGTTTACAAATGGCATGATCTCAGATTCATAAGGTTGTATCCATCAATTTGGAGTTTCAAATATTTGAAACCACTTTATGTTGAAATCCAATGTATGCATTCCTCGCTAACTGTCTCCAATTAATGTGTCTTTCATGCGGTTTTTTTTACTTCTCAAACATGTATAATGTGTTTCACACACGCAACATATAGTGTAATCCCATTTAGACATTAATTGCATATAAACCAGGCATTGTTTCTAATTAAAGAATCTATAGATCACCAATATTGATAAACTATATAACATTACACGTGTCCCCAAACCTCTGCACTTGGAGGCCCAACAACGTCTACAAGAAGAAGGTTGCATAGTAAACATCACGCACACACCTTCTCTTCCCTCTCTACAGGAATTTTCGCTCTCGCACCCCATCGTTGGTGGCCTCTGCCATACACATCACCTCTCTATGATGAAGCCATGCACACTTAAATTACATCCGCCACCGAGGACCCCGCGACACACACACACAAACACACACACACACACGCACCCACCCAC
>NC_057805.1:54683548-54723299 GCF_018294505.1 Triticum aestivum
CTCTCTCTCTCTCACACACATACACACCCACCCACACACACACACACACACACACACACACACACTAAGACTCCATCTCACACACACATGCTCTACGCGGAGCATTTGTTCCTACCACCCTTCATCCAACCTTACCCTTATGATAAACAATCACCTTAATTTACTTGTATAACATGGACAAATTCCACTTTACTTTAGTAGTTAGCAAACTTATCATCTGTACCCTTATAAAAAACCGAGTTGGCAATGATGGTGTGCCTACCATCTTGTAATATAGACCGCCTGATCTATATTTGACGGATAGAAAGCAAACTATGATAATTTTACAAAAGATACCCGCACCTCTCTCCACATCCTTATCTCCCACAACCTCATTGCTGAGCAATTAAAAAAGAAAGTCTCTGGAAAAATCTAGCATGGTGGCCGCTGCCGCCTGCCGGCGCCGTCCATCCCCATGCCTCCGCCCATTCCGAACACCAGTCACCACCACGCTCCACTCCTCCTCACCTTATCTCTCATCTTTCATTTTTTCGATGACATTCTTGAGATACCAGTTTTCCGATGAAATCCTCGAAATACCATTAGTTTTTACACATGGGATTACTCCTGGATGGGTAAATCACAACAGGTGTTCTGTAAAAAAATGCATATTGATGTTCCGTGCAATGCACGAGTATCTTGCTTGTAATTATATAATGCAAATCACGAGCAGGAAGTGACATTTTTTTACACAACCACGTTAACATGGCCACGTAAATCACTAGCTAAAGCAAATACCATTATACTTATATCCCGATGCAAAAGGTTGAGTACATGTGCGAAGAGTAGAGTCGCACACACGCACTCTGTCTCTCAGAATCTCTCTCACACACACACCAGTTACGTGACGCCCACTTAAGCAGACACGTATGTTACAATTTGTGCACCCGCGGGTACACGTGATGCTGCACATTTATTTAAGCCGGACAGCGAACCCAAACAGTAGCTGCATTCATTCCCCTCCCGCCGCCTCTTCTCTCGACGCCGTCGCCCGGTAGCCATGGCCCGACCGAAGGTAACAACATACGCCATACTCCCGCCGGAGCGGCGCTTTAATATGGAAATTTTAGTGGGCATGCATGCATCTTTTTGTGCTAGCACTCCTATATAAGGGTTGACCGGTCGCTTCCCGCGGACATGCGTGGGCGGTGGAAGAGGAAGGAGAAGGGAAGCGGGCTGTGGAGTAACGTTTTTTACCACAATTTCTTAGGAAACTGAGTGCAATAATTGAGTAGTTTTGCAAACCACCAGTACTACACCTAAAACGGTTCAAAACCTATACTCCCTTGCTAGCGCGCGCTTCCCGCGTGAAACGGTCAGCGTCGCCCTGGAGCGTCAGTGCCGCATTAATGCCCGGCCAGAGCGGAGGCGACCTCTCACTGGCGCCGGCTTTGAAGCGGCGCGACGGCCGAGAGAGCGCCGCTTCCCGGTGCACGCGACTGCTCCGCGTCGAGGCTGGCTATAGGCCCTGTTTGGATCCATGGGTTAGAGTTAGTTTGAGCTAGTTGGGGCTCAAATAGCCCTAAAGTATCCAAGCATGAGGGTTTAAATTGGAGCAAGTTGCACCGAACCCACCAAAAAAAACTATCCCATCCAAGAGGTGCTAACTGGAGATAGTTCTCATTGGGACCACTGAAAAAACACTTTTCTCTCTCCATCAAGTGCATTTATTGTCAATCTAACCCTGGCACCCAAACACCTCTTTGGCTACAGTTAGTTCAGGGTTAGTCATGAGTTACTCTAACCTCTAGCTAAGTTAGAGGATCCAAACAGGAGCAGTATAGGACATGCAAGTTGCTCAAAGCATACAGTTAAATTCGCACGTGAAAGGATTTTTTTCTTTTTGAAAACGGAACGTGAAAGGAATTTTTTTAGAATGCTCTTGGCATGTCGCTAACATGTGATGAGTTAACTGACCTCAATAGATGGCAAAAACGCCAGCCCGCCGCACGAGAGAGACGAGGAGGGAGAAGTGATACGGGCTGCTGGATTACTAGAGATAGGTGTCGCACAGAAGCCAAGAAATATGGTGATAGCGTGGCTTAGCCATGTACTAGTATGATGTAACTACACTGAGCTGCCGTCTTTCTTTCTCTTCCAGTCCACTGTGGAGATGATTGGTTGATTTTATATAGCTGAATAATATAAAATATTATGAGTGCAGACGCTCCACCACGAGGTTCCTTGCTCCTTCTCGGTCGTCGGGAATCTATGTTCTTCCACTCTATTTTTTTACGTGAGCTTTGTTCATCCTTTTGCCAACACGCGAGACATCTAGCATCACGGTGCACGTGTCATTCAAGGATTGTTCCATCTATATGAAAAACACGTGGGACTGGAACTACGAGACGGACATGTACCCACTAGTGGACGTGTGAACCTGTGTAATGTAGCGCAGTAAGCGAAGTAGAAAGGCACAAATAGTATGAACATGTGTGGCATATAGGCATTTGTCTCTTACTACCACTAAATGTTGTACGTGCAATGCCCGGTGATGTTATGGAGTACGTGACTAAGTACTCTACTACTACTATATTAATTGGAGGCACAAATTAGGTTTTATATTTGTTTACGTGTATGCCCCGAGACCTTCCAACTAGATGTGTCTTTCTCTCCGGGTCGCACTTTGTATCGTTCATACCACTAGTACAGTAGTACTACTACGTGTAGTCTCCGACCCAGAAGTGGAGACGCTCTACCACGTTGTTCATGTCCCACTCCTTTCGCTGTCGTGTGGGACATCCAGCACGTGCCGTGTGTTTGGCACTCCTTTGTCGTAAGAGTTGAAACGCTAGCATTCATCAGAAATGAAAAATAAATATAAATCACCAGTGATACTATACCACGCGGTTTCCTTGCTCCTCGATATTGGAAAGAATACTTCTGCTCGCCGACATGTGGGACGTCGACCATCCTGGTCCACTTGCCATGCCCGCCAAACTCCAAGGGAGAGTCACCCCAGTCCCCGCGCCGCAGTAATTACTAATGAGCTGTCAAATCATAGGCCCAACCTTACCCACTGTGAAATTGCTCGGACGAAGGAACCATCATGACTTTGTTGAATTCCGCTTCTTGAAGAAAACTACTATACCAGCAGTACTGCTAGCTATAGTAGTTACTCCAGCAGAGGCCTCCTTTGGTTCATAGGATATGAATTTTATAGGAATATGAAAATCATAGGAAGTGAGATGACATGCATCTCAATTCCTATAGAGTAAGAGATGCCATTTGATGCATAGGATAGGAATTTTTCCATTGAGTCTAGGCTAATGTACTGGTAATTTGCTCTAAAAACTACAGTAGTAACCAGTAGTACTGGTACATGCTCATAATTAATTAAACAAACGTACGGGTGACACAGACACACACACTAACTACTAGTACTACTACTTCTCACATGCTGGCCAAACGCCGTCGTTCTCCTTCCCGGCTTTGTCGGCGACACTCCACCGTGCTTGGATCTCCGTCGACCTCTCCGCAGCAGCGCGTGCGTCCTCTCCTTTCTTGCGGCGGCGGGCCTATCTTTTCTTGAGTGCTTTCTGACTTTCCCGCTCCCTCTGTGCGGCTTTGGCCGCCTCTTGCTCTACCGCCCATTCGGCCTTGGCAGCTTCAAATTCCGCCCACATAGGTGTGTGGTCGCGAGCGGCGATGAACTCGGCACGGCGGGATGCCACCACTTGCCTACCATTCTGTGTGCGGTCGTGGGCGGCGAGGAACTCGGCGCGGCGGGATGCCATCGCTTCCTTACCGGTTAGTGTGCGGCGCGGTGGCATGAACGACGCTTGGTGACAGCTCTAGGGTGGAGTGGCAGGATAACCGTAAAGTGCATTGGTTTGTCAAGAGCTCAAGGATAGAAGACGAAGGAAATTTGGATTCCCCTTCAATCCTGGTCATTTATTACCGAGTAAAATGCATTGGCGGTCATTGAACTTGTCTTGATAGCTCACTTTGATCATTGTATACGAGATATGGTGATTATACGGTCACTGGCTCAGCGTATAGCTTCGTATTTGTCTGGTTGACTAATCAAATAGTCTGCATGCGCCTCATCAGCTCGTGTTCTTTATCTATCTATCTATGCGGGCCTACCTGTCAGTGGAGAAAGAAATAAAAACCAAAATTATGCGTATGTGACATTACTGTTTAGACATTTGCTGGAGGCCTCCGCGAACACTGAGCATGTATTCACCTGGCTCAACGCCAACGGTCATACTCCTGACTCGGCGCCTTGCTCATGTATATCGTCCATCACAACGACAATCTATAAAACAACCTAGCTAGAGAGGGTACTATGGTGCGGAGTATGTACTATCATGAGCAACTGATCATAGTGCCCTGGCCTACCGAAACCCCTTCCATCGCTAGCGCGCGCTTCCCGCCTGAAACGATCACCGTCTCTCCAGAATGTCAATGCCGCATTCACCGGCCTTAACTGCAGGTACAGTTGGTGTGTCACTGACATGTGGGCCAGATGCCCGTTGGGCCCACATGTCAGTGATACAACGCACCTGCGGTTAAGTCACTGAAGTAGCGTCCGCATTCACGCCCGACGCGACCTCTCACTGGCGCCGGCATTGCAGCAGCGCGACGGCCGAGAGAGCGCCACCCGCGCGGCATCCAAGTGCAAGCGAATGCGTTAACGACACCACGGCTATCCTTCCGTCCGCCGCACACATTAATGACACGCGGCTGCCGACGAACCTACTCCGGCGCCAGCCGTCCATCCGTCTGCCGCGGCTCATTGCCATTCACCCGCTATATTAACTTGAGCCCCAGCTCCCAGCCATAGCCACAGACCCACACTCATTCTCCTCTGGTCCCATCCTTCTGTCGGCACCACTCCAACCATGGCCTCCTGGCGCTCCAAAGCTCTCTTGGACGTACAGTCACAAGAGCAGACAAAGGACATCGGCCCTCGCTCCGTGCGCGCTCCAAAGCTCTCTTGAACGTACTGTTGCAGGAGCAGACGAAGGAGATCGCCGGCTCCCACCCGGCCGCCCTCCGTCGCGACAACCACGAAGCCGGCGCGCGTGTGCGGGCGCAGCCGGCAGCGAGGAAGAATAGTACACGGTAGGTCGCCGCCGCTCTGTTGCCAGGAAGTCGCCGCTCCACCACTCAGTCGACGCCAAGCTTGGTAGGATAAACATCGGCGGCCGATTAGCCGCTTGACGGCGACGTGGAGGCGGAAATCTTCAGAACCTTGTGCTCCGGAGGAGGAGGTTATCGAGGCGGATGAGGAGGAGGCAAAGGCAATAGCCGGCTTTCTCAGGTTCATGGCTGGACATGGTGGTCGGGAGCCGGTGATCGTTTAGATTAGGTTTACAGTAGGTTTTAGTATGGTTTGTGCGAAATATGTAATGAATTTCGTCCAGTTTATAGGAAAAGTTTTCGAAATGTAATGAATTTCATCCGGTTAATTTGAAATTTGCTTTGTTTGCACGAATTTCGTCCGGTTAGTTCATATAGTTGTCGAAAGGTATGCGGGCAGCATTGGATGGCATCCATCAGTGTCCTCGGACAGATGCCGGTGTAAATTTGAGGGCTAGCGCTGGAGATGCCCTAAGTATCATGCTATAATCGCTAACAGTGCTCCATTATTTCACAGGGAACAGTTTTCCCTCGATCAAAAATCAGATCCGCCGTGTTTCGCACTCATCCCACGTAAGAGTGTAGACTCTTGCTTACATAAAAATGGAGCAAGTGGACGCACTGTAGCACGTCATATCACTCAAACTAGCCCGCCTAACACGCGGGAAAGCACCGCCCTCGTCATTTTGTTCTGGATTTCTATGATCGATCGCGCGAAATGTTACGCTTTGCAAGTTCAAAAGGAAAAGGCGGCACACTTACGACTCGTACGCGTTGCACCCTCGACAGTCCGGCTCACACGCCACTCACCAGAGGGGACATGTGTTGTCTCGCATTTTCACTAACATGTGGGACTGCAATTGAATAAACCGTCGATAGCCGAAATCTAATCGCTCGGCGGGCGTCGGCTGAGAAGAGAGAGACGGGGGAGGGAGAAGAGATCGCCCGCCCGCCACGCACGGACTCTAAGAAATATATATGGTGATGATGTGAGGTGGGCCATGGTGGAGTCCGGAGTAAGTGAAGTAGAAAGGCACACAGGGTAAGAACATGCATGGCATATAGGGTGTGTTTGGTTGCGTTCTCGCCTCAGCATAGTTATTCCCTCTTCATGCATGCTCAACTCAACACCCCTCTTCATGCATGCTCTCTTCATGCATGCTTCTAGTGTATTTGTGCTAAACTAGTGGGGACTCATGCACCCTCCATACACTCTACCAAACACCCAAAAGTGGGTCGAGAAGGACTTAGTCGTGAAGCCATCGCAGCTAGGAAGCTTAAAGGGGTTAAACGGGACAAGGAACACGGGGGTTATACTGGTTCGGCCCCTTACGGTGAAGGTAAAATCCTACGTCCAGTTGAGGTGGTATTGATTATGGTTTCGATGATCAGGGAGCTTGATTGCTATGCCTGGTTCTCGACGAGATCTTACTTGTCCCTAAACTGCCTCCGGGTCATCCCTTTATATAGAGGGGTTGACGCCCAGCGGCTCTCAGAGTCCCGGCCGGCTCATAAGAGTGTCCGGCTCGGACTCTCAACTATTCTTGCCTTACACTAGAAGTCTTTCCATACGGCGATTTATCACTATGGGCCTTAAGCCATCTCCGGGTCTTAGGCCCATCATTGACCCGCCGTCTTCAAGCTCGGTACTGGGCTTTACGTGATGACCATTATGAGTAACCCGGCCCCTCCTGGTGGGTGACTCTAAGGGTTATATCCTCAACATTAGGCCCCAGATTGATTTGAACCGATTCATGTCAATCTTCAATTCTTTTGAGAGAAAAGATCTTCCGGCTTATGGTCGTGCGAAGGTTATAACCCGCCGTGACATCATCTTCTGGATTCCTGGTAACCCGCTGTGATGTCATCTTCCATTAAGTCCATTTTTTATCCCACCATATCCTCAACGGATCTTATCTTTAAAGGCCATACCGAAAATCGAGGCGTTTTTGTGGTGAGATAATCACGCCGTGGCCTCCTCGTTTCTCGCGCCCACTTATGAGCCTCACCTTATAAATAGCCCGGCCCATGAGGCTCCAGTTACTTGTCGCCTCCATCGTCTTCCTCCTCTCGCCACTGTACTGCCGCTCGAGCTCCACCGCCGCCGCCGCCGCGGGTCTCCTCGTCTTCACCGACTCAGGCCGCTGCATCAACCTGACGTGACCAGAGAAACGACGGCGACCTCCGCAACTCTCCAGCACCCGTAAGCCCTTGCCACTCCATAAAGTAAATCCGCATTAGGGTTCTTTGCTGTTCTTCCCGTGTTCGTCGCTGTTCATCACGAGGTCTTGATAGATTCCATTATTACCACCTTTTCTTGATGTTTAGACTGTACAGAACTGCTGCGGTAGCTGTTTCACGCCCGTTCCCAATGTACATAGATCCCCTTTCATTGCATAAAGGCTCCGTTCAAACCCTTGAACTTTTTCTGTGTCTGTTCTAGGTCTAGAAATTTTTTCTTTCAGCCAACCGTTTGATCCAAAATAATTACTGCGATCTATGAAACTTGTTTTCACCACACTTAGTCAAAAAATTGCATCTGCTGAGCTATGGCGGCTCATATTTCCGGCTTAAAAGAAGCCACGCGCTGTAAAATTTCTGGCTCAATTATGATAAAGCTGTAGAAAATTTGAATTACTCACGATACCTTCAGCGGCTTAGACATCCGATGCACTTAACCATATGTCATTAGGCCCCTCTCATAAGCCGCCATTTGAGTATTAAACTGTAGACGTCTGCCGGCTTATAATTGAACCGGATATTTTCCTTTTGTCATAGGCTTCATCTTTCACAATGCCTCCCAAAGCTCCCAAGGCACCCATCACGTGCAACTGGATGAGATCCAATGTCACCGACGACACTTTAGCTGATTTCGTAAAGACGGGTTACTTGCCCAAGAAGGAAATCATGTCTTATCGTGCCCCTGACCCGTCGGAGGAAAGACCTCAGCCAAGAGATGGTGAGGTGGTGATATTTGCTGATCACATGAGCCGGGGCTTCGCACCGCCCGGCTCAAAATTTTTTAGGGATGTTCTGAACTTCTTTGATCCGCGGCCGCAAGACATAGGACCCAATTCCGTGTCAAATATATGCAACTTCCTAGTATTCTGCGAAGTCTATCTTGGAGAAGAGCCCAGCCTGCTGCTCTTTAGATAGCTATTTTATCTGAACCGCCAGAATTAGTGCGCCAACGGGCCGAGCCTGGAACTTGGTGGAATCTCCATTCAACGCCGGAGAGACTGCCTCTTTCCTTATGCTGAGCCGCCAAGCCATCCAAAGGACTGGAACCAGACGTGGTTTTATTGCCAGGACACTTCTCCGGCTGACGAGAGCCCTCTGCCCGGCTTTCGTGCCCTGCGTCTGGAGCCAAATCACCCTTTGCCAGACAAACTCTCTCAAACTGAGCGTCAACCTCTGATCCCCACCATCAATAAGATCAAGGCTCTCTTGGGAAACGGCCTCAACGGCATTGATCTGGTCCGGGTTTGGATCTCTTAGCGGGTGATCCCCTTGAGCCGCCGCCCCGGCTTAATGTGTGCTTACACGGGTCAGAAGGATGACCCTCTGCGGCACAGCCCCAACGATCTTCCTGAGGACGTTGTGGACGACTTGACCAAGTCTCTCCTGAATGAGAGCTTAGCCGACTGTGGGAGAACTGGCCTGAACCCCTTCTGCCAAGCTAACCCGGCTCCGGCGGTAAGCCACTGACCTGAACACCTTGGTTTTCTTTTTAATAGTTTCCATCTGAACCATAAGAAATCTTTGTTGTATGTTTCAGGCTAATGACAAGTTCTGGAAGGTCAAATATGACCATGAAGCGGCCAAAAAAGCCAGGAAGGCTAAGAAAGCCGCCAGGAGAGCCGCTCCCCGCAAGAAGGGAAGCAGGCCTACTGCCTCAGAGCTGCTTCAGCTAAGTGACAGCTCCGAGTCAGAGGTAACCCCTGAATCTGTAAGCTCTTGTTTTGTTTCTTGTTTATTCCTATCCACCTTATCGATACCGATCATCAGCAGGATGACACCGGAGCAAGTAACCCGGTGACTGAAGAGGTAACGACACTTTCCTCCGACTCGGAGCCCTTGCCAAGGCTGAAAGTCCGAAGAGTAACCCGGAAAGTAAGATTTTCACATCCTTTAGCTTATCAAGATCCTTAATTTCTTTTGAAGCAACAGATTCATGAGAGCCGGCGGCACACCCGGACCAACAAGGACGCAGACCTCTCCTCCGGCCTACCTGAAGCATCAAGGAAGCGCCGGACCGAGGTTATCTCCAACTTATATCCTTTTCATCCTTTGGCGGGCGTTACTCGTCAACCGCTCAATTCTTCTGATTCAAATTATCAGGAAACTTCACCTTCCTCTGGTGATTCTATGCAATCTAACCTGCCGGCTTTCAAAACCGCACCCGGGTAACGATGATCATCTTGTGTTGTGCTTATCTTTACTCATGCTTTTGTACTAACCTTTTGTCCTTTCAGTGCCCAGGCAAAGCTCAGCAAGAGGGCGAAGAAGAATAAACCGGTCGAAGAGCCGGTCTTGACTGAGCCGGAGGTTTCAGCTCAAGAGCCGCCAGCTGCTTCTGCTCCTGAAGCCACCGCTCCAACCGACGAGCCAGTCATAGAGACTTCTACCAATCCGGACATCTCCAGCCCGGCTCAGCCGGCCGATGACCCAGACGTGGTAATCACCCGGACGGAGTTTGTCGAGCCGGGGAGACCCACTGCGCTGGCTAAGTGCTCTGCCAAGGAAGAGTTGCTAGAGCGCCGCAGGGCCAAGCTGGACATCACCAACTACGCTAACTTGAGCATTGGAGATATCATCTCCGGCTATGTCAATCAGGTGCACAACAGCCGGGACCTGGAGATTGACATGGTGAAGCAGATACAGCAGAAGTCTGAGGTACCACTCGCTTGCTTACTGCATAGTCGTCTTTACCATACTAGCCCCCAAGTCTACTACTTATGATAGAATATGTTGTAGACTTAACTTCCGGCTTACTTTCATGAACCGGCAATTTGTAGATAGAACCTTTCAGCATACATTAGCCCCCAAGTGCCAAGTATCTTTGCTTGGAAAGTGCTTGAGACTTTAAAGTTGTATAATAATTATTCATACTATAACCCGGAAATCGTGCAGGCTGCTTGCAAGAAATTTGAGGCTGATATCTCTGAGCTGAAGAACCGCCTGAAGACTCAGGAAACTGAGACCCGGAAGGCCAATGCTAAATATGAGTCCAGTGTTGCTGCTCAAGAGAAGCTGAAGAAGAAGTTTGAAACCGAAAGGAAGACTTGTGCCGAAGAGAAGGCTGCTCTGGTCAGCCGGGCCGAAAAGGCGGAGGCGGCTCTGACAGAGAGAATCGCCGAACTCTCCGGCTTAAAACGCCATGTGTCACAGATGGTCGCCGCAATCTTCGGTAAGTCACTCTGCAGACTTTCAACAAGTTTACATTCTCTATGTCTCATAAGTCCCATCATTGCTAGCGGCTTACCTGACGTTGTAAAACAGGTCCCAGAAGCACCAACCTCAATCAAAATGTGCTGACCAAGCTGAACGCCGTGTTCACTTTGGTGGAGCAACTCTACACCGGGTCACAGTGTGCCTTGGCCGTTGTGGCCCTGTCCAATGAGGTTCCGACTCACCTGGCGGACGTACTTCGCCGGCTTGCCGTTCTTCCTCAGCGTTTCCAAGAGCTGCGACGGGCCTCTGCAAGAGCCGGAGCCATAGCTGCTCTGAGCCGGGCCAAGGCTTTCCTTCCAGAGCTAGACCCGGCTAACATCGCACTTGGATACCCCAGCCTGAAGGAAGACGGCACCCCCTTTGACCAAAAAGACTTTGCTGCCTGTGTGAAGGTCGTGCGCCCGGTGGCCACCCTGATTGGGAATGACACCGACCTTACCAAGTACCAGCCGGGCTACGACGCAGAGAATCAGAGGATCCCCACTCCGCGTTATGAAGCCATCAGCTTGGTCCCGCCAACTCGTAAGCACACCTTTGCCCCAGAAATTGACCCGGCCGGGTTAATTGACGAGGAGGCTCAGTTTGAAGCTTTGAGCGGCATTGACTGGAAATCGTCAACCTTCCAGGTCATGGGAACAACCGGAGGAGCGGAGAGGGATGAGCCGGAAGCTTCGACTCCACAAGCACCTTGATCTTTAGACGGCTTATGGTTGCACCTTAGAGCAATGCCTCACCTTTTGGACTCGGGGAGTCTTGTAATAGAGTAAGATAAACACTTAATTTTGTCGTGCCATCGTGCACGTGTTGAATGCTTAACTCCATTGAAGCTGCTTCTTCTTATTCCTCCGGGTCATAATTGATCAGTTATTTTCCTTAAGCGCGAATAGCTGTTTTTAACCATCCTGCATAGAAAACAAGTCACAAGTCTCTAGGCGGCTTACCGCACTGAGAATCATAGACCTTATATATATAACCCGGAATATGAACCAAAGTCACTAAAGAATGGCCCTCAATTATGTCTTTGATGTAACCATGATTACATACTTACAAGCCTTCAAGTATGCTTCCGGTTTATGTAACCCGAATGATGAGATGAAGATCTCAATTCCGGTTTACTAGCATCAAGAATACTTACTATGTGTTTATCAACGTTGTGAATCAAAATTAAGTCGGCAAAATAACCGCCCTTGCACACCGTTGATATGACCAACAAAAACTTGTTATAAGTAAGAAGATCAAAAACGTAGGGGCTTCCGGTTCGAATACGACCAGAGAACCGTCCCAAAGGGGTTAAGCTAAGATTCGGATGCGATCATATAGCTCCCAGTGGCTTTGGCGATGCCAATCAAGAGGGTACCGACAGCTATGCTCTCTTTGGTTCGAATACGACCCATGTTTGAACAGGAAGCCCCCAATTGACCTTACGAGTTGTTTAACGACGCTGATTCGAATACGATCCACGTCGGTTCCCAAAGGGGGTTGAGCTATGATTCAAATATGATCAAAGAAAACTCCCCAATGAGCTCGGCACTTTGCCAATCAAATGGGCATCGACAGCTATGTTCTCTTTGGTTCGAATACGACCTATGTTTGAACAGGAAGCCCCTAGGTGATTATATTGTTTATAGCTAGATTCGAATACGATCATAAGCTGGATCCACCTCCAAGTGACCATGTGATGTTGTAAATGGAAAGAACACGTTTACCTTTGGAGGAGAAAAGGACAGAGGTCCTGCTTTATTATTTAACATAATATATACATGGCTATAAAGATAGGTACATTATGAGAGCCGGTGGCTCAAGTGTAATAAGGCCGAAGCTGAGCTATGTTCCACGGCCGACGGGTCTCCTCCTTCGACTTGCGTGAATCTTTATGCTCCCGAATGTTAATAAGGTAGTATGACCCGTTGTGCAAGTTCTTGCTGACCACAAAGGGCCCTTCCCAAGGCGGGGATAGCTTGTGTGCATCTGTTTGATCTTGGATGAGCCGGAGCACCAGATCACCTTCCTGGAAGACCCGGGACTTAACCCGGCGACTGTGATAACGGCGCAGGTCTTGTTGGTAAATCGCTGAGCGAGCTGCTGCCACATCACGCTGTTCGTCCAACAAGTCAAGAGCATCTTGGCGTGCCTGTTCATTATCCGCCTCAACATAAGCCGCCACTCGAGGCGAGTCATGACGGATGTCACTGGGGAGGACTGCTTCCGCTCCATAAACCATGAAGAAAGGCGTGTAACCCGTAGATCTGTTAGGAGTAGTATTGATGCTCCATAACACGGAGGGTAACTCCTCCACCCAACAACCCGGCGTCCGTTGCAAAGGGACCAAAAGCCGGGGCTTGATACCCTTCAAAATCTCCTGATTAGCCCTCTCAGCTTGACCATTGGATTGAGGGTGAGCCACTGAGGAAACGTCAAGTCAAATATGCTCACGTTGACAAAACTCCTCCATGGCGCCTTTAGACAGATTAGTCCCATTGTCAGTTATAATGCTGTGCGGAAAACCAAAGCGAAAAATCACCCTTTTCATGAACTGAACCGCCGTGGCTGCATCACACTTGCTAACGGGCTCTGCCTCAACCCACTTTGTGAACTTATCAACTGCCACCAAAAGGTGAGTCTTCTTATCCTTGGACCTTTTAAAAGGCCCAACCATATCAAGCCCCCAGACCGCAAATGGCCAAGTGATTGGTATCATCCTCAGCTCCTGAGCCGGCACATGAGCCCGTCGCGAGAACCTCTGGCAACCATCACATTTACTGACCAAGTCCTCCGCATCAGCATTAGCTGTCAGCCAATAAAAACCATGACGAAAAGCCTTGGCCACAAGGGATTTTGAGCCGGCATTATGGCCACAATCCCCCTCGTGAATCTCACGTAAGATTTCTTGACCCTCCTCAGGGGAAACACAACGCTGGAACATTCCAGTAACACTGCGGCGATGCAGCTCACCATTGATGACGACCATTGACTTAGACCGCCGGGTTATTTGTCTGACCAGAGTTTCGTCCTCAGGCAAATCTCCCCGGGTCATGTATGCCAAGTATGGTACTGTCCAGTCTGGGGTGATGCGGAGAGCCGCCACCAAGTGTGCCTCCGGGTCAGGGACAGCCAAGGCTTCTTCAGTAGGTAACTTGACAGAAGGGTTATTCAGGATGTCCAAGAAAGTATTAGGAGGCACCGGCTTTCGCTGAGAGCCCAGCCGGCTTAATGCATCAGCCGCCTCGTTCTTCCTGCGATCGATGTGCTCTACTTGGTAACCCTGAAAGTGTCCAGCAATGGCATCAACTTCACGGCGATAAGCCGCCATGAGAGGGTCCTTGGAGGCCCACTTGCCTGATACTTGTTGAGCCACTAAGTCTGGGTCACCGAAGCATCTTACCCGGCTTATGCTCATTTCCTTAGCCATCCGAAGACCATGGAGCAAGGCCTCGTACTCAGCCGCATTGTTAGTACAAGGAAACATCAACCGTAGCACATAATGAAACTTGTCACCTTTAGGGGAAGCCAATACAACTCCAGCCCCCGAGCCCTCCAATTGCCTAGACCCATCAAAGTGAATAGTCCAATATGTATTATCCGGCTTTTCTTCAGGCACCTGTAGCTCTGTCCAATCATTGATGAAATCCACCAAAGCTTGAGATTTAACAGAAGTGCGTGGCACGTATTTCAGACCATGAGGCCCCTGTTCTATAGCCCACTTAGCCACTCTCCCTGTGGCTTCTCTGTTTTGGATGATATCTCCAAGGGGAGCAGAACTAACCACAGTGATGGGGTGACCCTGAAAATAGTGCTTAAGTTTCCGGCTTGCCATGAATACACCATAAACAAGCTTCTGCCAATGTGGATACCGCTGTTTGGACTCGATGAGCACTTCACTGACGTAATAAACCGGCCGCTGAACCGGATATTCCTTACCCTCTTCCTTGCGCTCCACCACCACAGCCACACTGACGGCTCGTGTGTTAGCAGCTACATACAGTAATAAGGGTTCCTTGTCAACCGGAGCAGCGAGGACTGGGGGCTCGGCCAGCTGTCTCTTCAAATCCTCAAAAGCAGCATTAGCAGCATCATTCCAGATAAAGTCATCAGTTTTCTTCATCAATTGGTACAGCGGCATGGCCTTCTCACCCAAACGTCTTATGAACCGGCTTAAAGCAGTGATACGACCCGCCAAGCGCTGGACGTCGTTTATACACGCCGGCTTAGCCAGAGAGGTGATTGCCTTGATTTTTTCCGGGTTAGCTTCAATGCCTCTGTTAGAAACCAGGAAACCCAAGAGCTTGCGTGCAGGAACACCAAAAACACACTTGGCCAGGTTAAACATCATCTTGTAGACCCGGAGATTATCAAAGGTTTCCCTCAGATCATCTATCAAGATTTCCTTCTCCCTGGACTTAACCACAATGTCATCCACATAGGCATGAACATTGCGCCCAATCTGGTTATGAAGACAGTTCTGCACGCAATGCTGATAAGTCGCCTGTGCACTCTTGAGTCCAAAAGGCATAGACACATAACAGAAGGCTCCAAAGGGAGTGATGAACGCCATTTTCTCCTGGTCTTTAACTGCCATTTTAATCTGATGGTATCCAGAATAAGCATCCAAGAAACTTAAGCGCTCGCAACACGCCGTAGCATCAATGATTTGATCAATATGGGGGAGGGCAAAAGGATCAGCCGGACACGCCTTGTTTAAGTCCGTGTAGTCCACACACATCCGCCAGGTGCCATTCTTCTTGAGCACGAGCACCGGGTTAGCTAACCATTCTGGATGAAAGACTTCGACAATAAACCCGGCCGCCAAGAGCCGGGCCACCTCCTCACCAATGGCTTTCCGCCTCTCTTCATTAAACCGCCGAAGGAATTGCCTGACCGGTTTAAATTTCGGATCAATATTGAGAGTGTGCTTAGCGAGTTCTCTAGGTACACCTGGCATGTCAGAAGGTTTCCATGCAAAGATGTCCCTGTTCTCACAGATGAACTCGATGAGCGCGCTTTCCTATTTTGGATCCAAATTGGCACTGATGCTAAACTGCTGAGATGAGTCACCTGGAACGAAATCAACAAGTTTAGTCTCATCAGCTGACTTAAATTTCATTGCCGGCTCATGCTCTGTGGTCGGCTTTTTCAGAGATGTCATATCTGTTGGGTCAACATTATCCTTGTAAAACTTCAGCTCCTCTGTTGCACAAACAGATTCTGCATAAGCCGCGCCACCTTCCTCACACTCCAAGGCTATCTTTCGGCTACCATGAACCATAATGGTCACATTGTGACCTGGCATCTTGAGCTGTAAGTATACGTAACACGGCCGTGCCATGAACTTGGCGTAAGCCGGCCGTCCAAATATGGCATGATACGGACTTCTTATTTTAACCACCTCAAAGGTCAATTTTTCTACCCTGTAGTTGCACTCATCTCCAAAGGCCACTTACAATTCAATCTTACCAACTTGATAAGCCGACTTACCAGGCACCACACCATGGAAAACAGTATTGGACTGGCTGAGGTTCTTATCAATCAACCCCATACGACGGAAGGTCTCGTAATAGAGGATGTTGATGATGCTGCCTTCGTCCATGAGCACCTTAGTGAACTTATATCCTCCCACCTGAGGAGCCACCACCAGGGCCAAGTGACCCGGATTATCAACCCGGGGAGGGTGATCCTCCCTACTCCACACAATAGGCTGCTCAGACCATCTTAAATAGCGTGGAACCGCCGGCTCAACAGCATTCACAGCCCTCTTGTGAAGCTTCTGATCTCGCTTACACAGACTGGTGGTAAACACATGGTACTGCCCACCATTGAGCTGCTTTGGATTGGTCTGGTATCCCCCCTGTTGCTGTTGATGCCCCTGGCCGGACTGCTGATTAAAGCCCCCTTGAACATTCTGAGGATTGGAATTTGAGCCGCCGCCCGGGCCATGAAAGCCGCCGGCGCCCGAGCCGCCGCCCGAGCCATTATTGCCATTAAAGGCATTGGAATTCTTAAAGGCCTTCATGATTGCGCAATCTTTCCATAGATGAGTAGCTAGCTTCTCCCGAGAGCCATGCCTTGGACAAGGCTCATTCAACAACTGCTCAAGCGTTGGGCCTGAACCGCCGGCTCGGGGAGGTGGCCTCCCTTTACGCCGCTGGTTGTTACCCTGTGAGCTGGCATTGGCCACAAACTCCATGCTGCCATCAGCCTTACGCTTGTTACCTCCTTGATTTGCCGGGTAATGCTGAGGACCCTTGCCATTGCCGTTCTTCTTTCCCTTCCCTGTCCTTTCATCATCTGACACGGGGTCCTTGGTACTATCAGAGTCGGCGTACTTGACGAGAGCCGCCATCAGCGTACCCATATCATTGCAGTCGCGCTTGAGCCGCCCGAGTTTCATCTTCAGGGGCAGGAAACGACAATTCTGCTCCAACATCAAGACTGCAGAGCCGGCATCCATCTTATCAGATGAATGTATTATCTCTTTGACCCGGCGAACCCAATGTGTCGTAGACTCACCCTCCTGCTGTTTACAGTTAGTCAAATCCACAATTGACATAGACTGCCTACAGGTATCTTTGAAGTTTTGGATGAATCGGGCTTTCAGCTCAGCCCAAGACCCGATAGAATTCGGTGGCAGCCCTTTCAACCAAGTGCGGGCAGTCCCATCTAACATCATGGTGAAGTACTTGGCCATCGCCACTTCACTGACCTCCAGCAATTCCATGGCCATCTCGTAACTCTCGATCCAGGCTCCGGGTTGTAAATCAGCCGTGTAATTAGGCACCTTCCTAGGCCCTTTGAAGTCCTTGGGTAGACGTTCATTGCGGAGAGCCGGCACTAAACAAGGGACACCTCCTGTCCTTGTATGGATACCCACGTCGTCGGAAGCTGTCGGATAAGCCGAGGGTGTCTGGTAAGCCGTCAACTGAGGCACCTGCTCCGCCTCTTGTCGTGCTCTGTCTTGGTCTGCTGCGTGAAAAGCCCCGTTATGAGCCGGGCCGTGGCCAGGTGGCAAATCACGGCGTCGGACATTACTTGAGCTGGTCGCTGACACCATGTGTCTGCTATAACTCGGGCTCCGGCCTGGACGAGGGGTTGAATGGACCCTGTCCCGGCTATAAGAGTACGCCTCTTGTTGCACCAGAGCTGTCTGAAGGAGTTCTCTGACCCGGCGGGTTTCAACAGCCGTTGGATAGTCGCCATCAATTGGGAGAGCCGCCAGCCGTGCTGCCGCGGCGACCATGTTTTCCAACGGGTTAGCATAATGACCCGGTGGTATTGGCACGTACTGACGCGGGGCAGGGTTCACCCGGGGCGGTCCCATTACTTGGGGCTGAATTGGTGTCCCAGCCCCGGGCACTGTGATCTCCGGCGGGTTACTAGACCTTGCACCCGGCGTGTTGAAGAGGTTTCGAGGATCGTAAACCGGAGGGAGTCGAGATTGGGCCTTTTGATGCCTCCTTCTCATGACCTCATTGGATGCGTTTTGATCCATCGTGAGCCGGAAGGACTGTGCCGGAATCAGCTGAGTCTGGGCGTCGAGAGCCGCCCTCTCTGCAGCCATCCTGATCCCCTCCGCCGCCAGATCCTCCTTGGCCTTTGCTAGATCCAACTTTAACTGTGCCACCTCCGCGTCATGCTGAACTTGATCCGCCAGAGCCACCGTAGCGGTCAACAGGACCGTCAGCTTGTCTGTGAGATCCATCAGCACCTAAGCCGGTGAAGGCACCAGGCTTCCTGACCCGGAGGCGGGGTTCTGAACAGGTTGCGCGCCGGCCATGAAGATTCCAACCCGGCTCGGCGGTTCAAAAGGGTCCGGAATGCTGTCGCCATCGGAACAACCCCTGAGCCTGCCATCCTGAAGTTGATACAACGAATTTGACTCATCCGTGGACGACTCGCCGTCAGAGCCGGCAGCCGTCTCATCGCCAGATCCAGACCCTTCAGAGAGTCCTCCATGAACACATCCCACAAAAGCATGCTTCAAGGCAGGTAGAGCCCGGGCGGGTCGTGCACGCTGAGCCGTCTCGATGAGATCGGCGCAGAGATCCGGCTCAGGGCCCGGCTCACCAATCTTGCCAATGAAGACATGAATTCCGCCAAAGGGGACCCGGTACCCATACTCAATTGAGCCGGCGTCGGGGCCCCAGTTTGCATCGTCGATGTAGAGCTTGCCGCGACGATTCTTGGTCATCCGGCCCACAGCGTATCCCTTGAGCCCTTCGAAGCTGCCCTTCAAGAACTCAAATCCACCGTGCGCTGGCCCCATGGTGGGCGCCAACTGTCGTGGAATTGTCACGGCAGATGTCCTCGAGCTAGGACTTAGTCGTGAAGCCATCGCATCTAGGAAGCTTAAAGGGGTTAAACGGGACAAGGAACATGGGGGTTATACTGGTTCGGCCCCTTACGGTGAAGGTAAAAGCCTATGTCCAGTTGAGGTGGTATTGATTATGCTTTCGATGATCAGGGAGCTTGATTGCTATGCCTGGTTCTCGACGAGATCTTACTTGTCCCTAAACCGCCGCCGGGTCGTCCCTTTATATAGAGGGGTTGACGCCCATCGGCTCTCAGAGTCCCGGCCGGCTCATAAGAGTGTCCGGCTCGGACTCTCAACTATTCTTGCCTTACACTACAAGTCTAACCATACGGCGATTTATCACTACGGGCCTTAAGTCATCTCCGGGTCTTAGGCCCATCATTGACCCGCCGTCTTCAAGCTCGGTACTGGGCTTTACGTGATGACCATTATGAGTAACCCGGCCCCTCCTGGCGGGTGACTCTAAGGGTTATATCCTCAACACGTTGCACCCCCGACAGTCCGGCTCGCACGCCACTCACCAGAGGGGACATGTGTTGTCTCGCATTTTCACTAACATGTGGGACTGCAATTGAATAAACCGTCGATAGCCGAAATCTAATCTCTCGGTGGGCGTCGGCTGAGAAGAGAGAGACGGGGGAGGGAGAAGAGATCGCCCGCCCGCCGCGCACGGACTCCAAGAAATATATATGGTGATAATGTGAGCTGGGCCATGGGGGAGTCCGGAGTAAGTGAAGTAGAAAGGCACACAGGTTATGAACATGCATGGCATATAGGGTGTGTTTGGTTGCGTTCTCGTCTCAGCATAGTTATTCCCTCTTCATGCATGCTCAACTCAACACCCCTCTTCATGCATGCTCTCTTCATGCATGCTTCTAGTGTATTTGTGCTAAACTAGTGGGGACTCATGCACCCTCCATACACTCTACCAAACACCCAAAAGTGGGTCGAGAAGGGAACTCTTGGGCGGCATTTGTCTCTTACTACGTACTCCCTCCGTTCCAAATTACTCGTCGTGGTTTTAGTTCAAATTTGAACTAAAACCACGACGAGTAATTTGGAACGGGGGAGTACCACTAAATGTTGTACATGCAATGCATGGTGATGTTATGGAGTACGTTGTCGGTTCTATATCCGGCGTATCTCGTAGCAGGGGTCCTAAGCTAGGCGTCTTGGAACGATGGTAACATGGATACAGGGTTTTACCCAGGTTCGGGCCCTCTTGATGGAGGTAAAACCCTACATCCTGCTTTTGATTATATTGATATGGGTGTAGTACAGGGTACGTGTGTCTACCATGAGACTGATCTAATGAATATGAGATGCCCTATTGACTAGCCTGGACTAGGTTTATATAACACACCGGAGGCCTAGGGTTTAGGAGAGTCCTTGGCTTGGGTGCCAAGTCTTGTGGAAACCTTCTTGTATGCGGCATGGGCTGCCTGAAGTGGCCCATGATGAACCGCCATGGGGGTCCTCGGCCCGATCCAGCTGGTCGGGAGACGACGTGGTGAGTACCCCCTAGTCCATGACACCGTCAATAGCCCCCTGAACCGGTCTTCAAGTTGGGGACGCTCCTCGGTTCTTCCGAACTGTTCTTCATCTTCGGACGCCAGTCTTGAAAACTGGTTCAACAAATCTTTCCTATCTTTGATTGAGGGTCGCCGAGCTGAATCCGAAGAGTGCACACATCGGGCATCCGAGGAGACTTTTAAGTTTTCGGCCTTTATCAATGCCTTGCTATTTTTTACGCCACACCTCGGGTTTGAAATTGTTCCTGTGTGGCGGCATCCCCTTGCATCCGAGCTCCAATGCCGGACTGTATCCAAGCTCTAACGCCGGACCATATCTGAGGTGTCTTTTTGCAGCCGAGCTCCAATGTCGGACTGCATCCAAGCTCCAACGCTGGACTATATCCAAGCTCCAACGCCGGATTGTATCCAAGCTCCAACGCCGGACTATGTCCAAGCTCCAACGCCGGACTATATCCGAGCTCCAACGCCGGACTATATCCGAGATGTCTTGGATCAAAAAAAGTCAAAGGAGTTTAGCCGAGCCTAATGCCGGAAATGCCCTCTATGGAGCCAGCCACTAGCGCCCGAGCTTTATGCCGGACTGCTTCCGAGGTGGTGCACCACCCCGACTGCGGGCCGATTTTTTGTCAATATTTTTGATTGGTGCAATTTATTCTCTGCCGAGATATATAGCCAGTAGCCCTCAAGCTGTGTATCGGTCTAAAACCCGAGATGCACCTGAAGGATGACATAAGACCGCTGATCCCAGTAGCCCCTGAGACTCAGGTTGATTTGCAAAATCGGCCTGAGGATCAACTCCTAGCTCGGCAGAATACTTCGGGACACAAAAAGCAGTGTGCTAAGTCCTCGAGACTCAGGTTGGGTGCGGCCGACCAACCTGAGGATCATAATCTCCTCGAAAACTATATTGCACTTAAATTTTCTGCATTGGATTGTCAATGCAGCAGCCCCCGAGAATTGGGTTGGGCAAAATGGCCGACCCTAGGATCGTACCTCCTCGGGAACAAGTTCAACTCTCATGTATGTTTTGACAATACCGAGGTGGAGTTCAACAGGAAAGATGCCGAACTGTAGTTTTTATAAAAGAGTTTCACGCCGAACACCGCGACCAAGAGAATGTTCCGCTTCGTCTAGATTGAATCAAGCTGTTTTGGTGCCAATATGAAATTGTTCTTAAAATTGTACTTTCGTCGTGCTTTGACATGACACATCTGATCTCTAGAATTCAAGTGGGTCAGCCTTTGGCTTCAACCTCCCTATCCCGAAGGTGGAGTATTTCTCAGGTCAGTTTAGCGAACTAAACACGAGCGGCTTTAGAGAGAAACTAGGCTACCCGGCTATTGATCATACACCTGAGTCGAGAAAGGAGTGGTAAAAAAGACTGTGCAGCGACTAAGAAGAAAACATCTATTATAGAACGGCTCATACTAATTTAAGAGCCCCCAAGTGACTTGGGTAAAAGAATTTTATGTATAATGATTGTATGTACCGAAGTACTTATATCATATTTGTGTTCACCCGAACTTTAAACGCGTCTTAACCGACCGTCGGCTTCTCCCTCTTCGGTCAAGGGCGGAAAAGTGTTATGTACTCCACCTGTCGAGAATATCGACGGTGTTTCCAATAACCAGGCAATCAGGCCATAAGGCTGTAACAGACAAAGCACGCTCAGGGAACTTATGCTATATTACTGACGAAGTGTAAGAAGCATCTTCAAAGAAAATAGTACCCCCACCGATACCATTCTTCGGTTGCTCATTGTTACTATGAGACTTGTGCAATATATTTTTTGTATTCATGAGTTCCGTCGTGTGCCGACCATGATTGAAAACAATAAGAGCGCTAGCTTTCGGCTTCACCCAGTCCGAGGTCCGAGCTCGGATGACCCGATCGTGACAATCGCAGAGGTGCTCCCTTTACTCCCTAGCCGAACAATCGGGAACGTAGGGGTAAACACAGGAGCAAGGCAACCCAGCTTGCGGAACACTTAAGTCAACATGGTGCATATTGTGGTGTAATACACGAACAAGGAACGAAGCCATACAAGTATAATCATATGCAAGAGAAAAGGCTTCATAAAGGAAGCCCCCAAATAAACGGGGTATTTGAATTTGTGTGTCACAAACAAAGTTTTGACAAGGAACTTTTTCACAAACAACTTTTTGCCAAAAAGTATAATGCTTGGTCGAATCGAACAAAATTTAAAACTGAAAGTTTTGAGCATGAAAGCGACTTAGCTGGGTAATGTGCTCGGTGTTGACGACGTGATTCGGGCTTGTGGTGGGACGAAGACGCCCATTGATCTGTGACAGATCCGAAAAGGTTCGAAGTCCTCGGCATGGCCGAGGTCCCAGCCCCCAAGCCCGAGGTGTCCAAGCAAGGAGTTCGGCACTCCAGAGTAGTGACACGGCTCGGCTGATGTGGTAATGCGAAGCCCTTAGTCTAGCCGAGCTGGCGGAGTTGGTCGGCAAGGTGATAATGAAGCCGCCACGCCAGTCGGCCTGTTCGGCACGATGGACGTCAGTTTGATGAAGCAACGACGCTGCGCGGCCGATGTGGCGAGATTAAGTTCTTGGTCCAGTTAACATGGCGAAGCTGTGATCGGCGGATGCCGAAGTCTCATGCAAGTAGGCTGGTGATGCCGGAGTGACCGCGTAACGCAGACAAAATTGATTACCTACACACATAAAACAGTGCAAGCAAAAAACAAAAATAAGTGAAAGAAAAAATTGCATAATTAATATATGCGAAGCGAATCATGAGGAAAGTTTGGCCTGTGTGCCGGGGTTGGTTCGACGGAGTGGCAGCGTGGACCCGTCGATGCAGGTCGGCATGCGCGTGACGGCAACATCGGCCTGGTATGATCCGAACTCATTGTGTGGAGGTGTCGGTCGGCGTGGTGGATGTCGGCCACGTAAGCTGCTTGTTGCATCGATCCAATCTCAATGGACGTGAAGCAACTGGGAGTGCTAATTGTATCAGGGAAGCACATGAAAGCGAGACCATTAGTAAAAGTGTAGACGGGCTCCAAACTTAATTAAATGATAGAGAAAAGAAAAATCAAATCTCCCTGTGACCGCGTGCTACCTCTTGAGCACAGCGTTGGTTTTCCCTTGAAGAGGAAAGGGTGATGCAGTAAAGTAGCGTAAGTATTTCCCTCAGTTTTTGAGAACCAAGGTATCAATCCAGTAGGAGGCCACGCTCAAGTCCCTCGCACCTACACAAACAAATAAAAACCTCGCAACCAACGCAATAAAGGGGTTGTCAATCCCTTCACGGTCACTTACGAAAGTGAGATCTGATAGATATGATAAGATAATATTTTTGCTATTTTTATAATAAAGATGCAAAGTAAAATAAAAGGCAATAAAAATAACTAAGTGTTGGAAGATTAATATGATGGAGAATAGACCCGAGGGCCATAGGTTTCACTAGTGGCTTCTCTCAAGAGCATAAGTATTATGGTGGGTGAACAAATTACTGTTGAGCAATTGATAGAATTGAGCATAGTTATGAGAATATCTAGGTATGATCATGTATATAAGCATCACGTCCATGACAAGTAGACCGACTCCTGCCTGCATCTACTACTATTACTCCACACATCGACCGCTATCCAGCAGGCATCTAGAGTATTAAGTTCATAAGAACAGAGTAACGCTTTAAGCAAGATGACATGATGTAGAGGGATAAACTCATGCAATATGATATAAACCCCATCTTGTTATCCTCGATGGCAACAATACAATACGTGCCTTGCTGCCCCTGCTGTCACTGGGAAAGGACACCGCAAGATTGAACCCAAAGCTAAGCACTTCTCCCATTGCAAGAAAGATCAGTCTAGTAGGCCAAACCAAACTGATAATTCGAAGAGACTTGCAAAGATAACCAATCATACATAAAAGAATTCAGAGAAGATTCAAATATTGTTCATAGATAAACTTGATCATAAACCCACAATTCATCGGTCTCAACAAACACACCGCAAAAGAAGATTACATCGACTAGATCTCCACGAGAATCGTGGAGAACTTTGTATTGAGATCCAAAGAGAGAGAAGAAGCCATCTAGCTAATAACTATGGACCCGAAGGTCCGAGGTAAACTACTCACACATCATGGGAGAGGCTATGGTGTTGATGTAGAAGCCCTCCATGATCAATGCCCACTCCGGCAGGACGCCGGAAAAGGCCCCAAGATGGGATCTCATGGGTACAGAAGGTTGCGGCGGTGGAATTAGGTTTTCGTGGATGCTTCTGTTGGTTTGGGGGTACGTAGGTATATATCGGAGGAAGAAGTACGTCGGTGGAGCAACGTGGGCCCCGCGAGGGTGGAGGGCGCGCCCCCTGCCTCATGCTCTCCTGGTTGATTTCGTGACATAGACTCCAAGTCCTCTGGATCACGTTTGTTACAAAAATCACGTTCCCGAAGGTTTCATTCCGTTTGGACTCCGGTTGATATTATTTTTCTGCGAAACTCTGAAATAGGCAAAAAAATAGCAATTTGGGCTGGGCCTCCGGTTAATAGGTTAGTCCCAAAAATAATATAAAAGTGTATAACAAAGCCCATTAATCATCCAAAACAGAATATAATATAGCATGAAGCAATAAAAAATTATAGATACGTTGGAGACGTATCAAGCATCCCCAAGCTTAATTCCTGCTCGTCCTCGAGTAGGTAAATGATAAAAACATAATTTTTGATGCGGAATGCTACTTGGCATAGTTTTTTTAATGTAACCCTCTGAATTGTGGTATGAATATTCAGATCCGAAAGATTCAAGATAAAAGTTTAATGTTGACATAAAAGCAATAATACTTCAAGCATACTAACTAAGCAATTATGTCTTCTAAAAATAACATGGCCAAAGAAAGTTCATCCCTACAAAATCATATAGTTTAGTCATGCTCCATTTTCGTCACACAAGAATGCTCTCATCATGCACAACCCCGATGACAAGCCAAGCAACTGTTTCATACTTTAGTAATCTCAAACTTTTTCAACCTTCACGCAATACATGAGCGTGAGCCATGGATATAGCACTATGGGTGGAATAGAATATAATGATGGGGGTTATGTGGAGAAGACAAAAAAGGAGAAAGTCTCACATCAACGCGGCTAATCAACGGGCTATGGAGATGCCCATCGATTGATGTTAATGCAAGGAGTAGGGATTGCTATGCAACGGATGCACTAGAGCTATAAATGCATAAAATCTCAAGAAAAGAAACTAAGTGGGTGTGCATCCAACTTGCTTGCTCACGAAGACCTAGGGCATTTGAGGAAGCACATTGTTGGAATATACAAGCCAAGTTCTATAATGAAAAATTCCCACTAGTATATGGAAGTGACAAAACAAGAGACTCTCTATCATGAAAATCATGGTGCTACTTTGAAGCACAAGTGTGGAAAAAAGGATAGTAGCATTGCCCCTTTTTATTTTCTCTTTTTTGGGCCTCCCTTTTTTTTATTTGGCCTTTCTTTCTTTTTATTGGGACAATGCTCTATGAATGATGATCACCACACTTCTATTTATTTACAACTCAATGATTACAACTCGATACTAGAACAAGGTATGACTCTATATGAATGCCTCCGGCGGTATACTGGGATAGGCAATGAATCAAGAGTGACATGTATGAAAAATTATGAACGGTGGATTTGCCACAAATACGATGTCAACTACATGATCATGCAAAGCAATATGACAATGATGAATGTGTCATGATAAACGGAACGGTGGAAAGTTGCATGGCAATATATCTCGGAATGGCTATGGAAATGCCATAATAGGTAGGTATGGTGGCTGTTTTGAGGAAGATATAACGAGGTTTATGTGTGACAGAGCGTATCATATCACGGGGTTTGGATGCACCGGCGAAGTTTGCACCAACTCTCAATGTGAGAAAGGGCAATGCACGGTACCGAAGAGGCTAGCAATGATGGAAGGGTAAGAGTGCGTATAATCCATGGACTCAACAATAGTCATAAAGAACTCACATACTTATTGCAAAAATCTACAAGTCATCAAAAACCAAGCACTACGCGCATGCTCCTAGGGGGATAGATTGGTAGGTAAATACCATCGCTCGTCCCCGGCCGCCACTCATAAGGAAGACAATCAAAGAACACCTCATGTTTCAAATTTGTTACATAACCTTTACCATACGTGCATGATACAGGACTTGCAAACTTCAACACAAGTATTTCTCAATTTCACAACTACTCAACTAGCACAACTTTAATATCACTAGCTCCATATCTCAAAACAATCATCAAGCATCAAACTTTTCTTAGTATTCAACACACTCATAATAAAGTTTTACTAGTCTTGAATACTTAGCAATTAGGATTAATTTTCCTATTTAAGCAAATTACCATGCTGTTTAAGACTCTCAAAATAATATAAGTGAATCATGAGAGAATAATAGTTTATATAAAACAAAACCACGCGTGCTCTAAAAGATATAAGTGAAGCACTAGAGCAAAAACTATATAGCTCAAAAGATATAAGCGAAGCGCATAGAGTATTCTAATAAATTCCGAATCATGTGTGTCTCTCTCAAAAGGTGTGTACAGCAAAGATAATTATGGTAAAAATAAAAAGAAAAGACTCAAATCATACAAGACGCTCCAAGCAAAACACATATCATGTGGTGAATAAAAATATAGCTCCAAGTAAAGTTACCGATGGAAGTAGTCAAAAGAGGGGATGCCTTCCGGGGCATCCCCAAGCTTTGGCTTTTTGGTGTCCTTAGATTATCTTGGGGTGCCATGGGAATACCCAAGCTTAGGCTCTTCCACTCCTTATTCCATAATCCATCAAATCTTTTACCCAAAACTTGAAAACTTCACAACACAAAACTTAACAGAAAATCTCGTGAGCTCCGTTAGCGAAAGAAAACAAAACACTACTTCAAGGTACTGTAATGAACTCATTCTTTATTTATATTGGTGTTAAACCTACTGTATTCCAACTTCTCCATGGTTTATAAACTATTTTACTAGCCATAGATTCATCAAAATAGGCAAACAACACACGAAAAACAGAATCTGTCAAAAACAGAACAGTCTGTAGTAATATGTAACTAACGCAAACTTCTGGAACTCCAAAAAATCTACCAAAATAGGAATACCAAGAAAAATTGTTTATTGATCTGCTGCAATTGGAATAAATATTTTGTCACATTCTGGGGATTTTTAGCAATTGTTATCGTGAACAGAAAGTTTCTGGAATTTTCAGCAAGATCAAATAACTATCATCCAAGAAGATCCTATAGGTTTAACTTGGCACAAACACTAACTAAAAAATAAAACCACGTCTAACCAGAGGCTAGATCAAATATTTATTCCTAAACAGAAGCAAAAAGCAAAAAACTAAAAATAAAATTGGGTTGTCTCCCAACAAGCGCTATCGTTTAACGCCCCTAGCTAGGCATAAAAGCAAGGATAGATCTAGGTATTGCCATCTTTGGTAGGCAATCCATAAGTGGCTCTCATAATAGATTCATATGGTAGTTTAATTTTATTTCTAGGAAAGTGTTCCATGCCTTTCTTTAATGGAAATTGGAATCTAATATTTCCTTCCTTCATATCAATAATTGCACCAATCGTTCTAAGGAAAGGTCTACCAAGAAGAATAGGACATGAAGGATTGCAATCTATGTCAAGAACAATAAAATCTACGGGCACATAGTTCCTATTTGCAACAATAAGAACATCATTAATTCTTCCCATAGGTTTCTTAATGGTGGAATCCGCAAGGTGCAAGTTCAAAGAACAATCATCAAATTCACGGAAACCTAGCAAATCACACAAAGTTTTTGGAATCATGGAAACACTAGCACCCAAATCACACAAAGCATAGCATTCATGATCTTTAATTTTAATTTTAATAGTAGGTTCACACTCATCATAAAGTTTTCTAGGGGTAGAAACTTTGAACTCAAGTTTTTCTTCATAAGATTGCATCAAAGCATCAACGATATGTTTAGTAAAAGCTTTATGTTGACTATAAGCATGTGGAGAATTTAACACGGATTGTAACAAGGAAATACAATCTATCAAAACACCAATTATCATAATTAAATTCCTTGAAATCCAAAATAGTGGGTTCATTAATATCTAGAGTTTTGATCTCTTCAATCCCACTTTTACCAATTTTTGCATCAATATCTAAAAACTCCGAATTTTTGGAACGCCTTCTAGGTAAAGGTGGCTCATATTCAGTCCCATCATTATCAAGATTCATATTGGAAAACAAAGATTTAGTAGGGGACACATCAATAACTTTTAGATCTTCATCTTTATTTTCATAGAAATTAGAAGAACACGCCTTCACAAAGCAATCTTTCTTAGCATGCATCCTAGCGGTTCTTTCTTTGCACTCATCAGTGGAAATTCTCATGGCTTTGAGAGACTCAATGATATCATGCTTAGGTGGAATATATCTAAGTTTCAAAGAATCAACATCAAGAGAAATTCTATCAGCGTTCCTAGCCAATTCATCAATCTTAGGTAACTTTTCCTCAAGCAAAGCATTGAAATTCTTTTGCGAATTCATAAATTCTTTGACACTAGTCTCAAATTCAGAGGGCATCTTATTAAAATTTCCATAAGAGTTGTTGTAGGAATTACCATAATTATTAGAGGAGTTACTAGGATACGGCCTAGGATTAAAGTTTCCTCTATACGCGTTGTTACCAAAATTATTCCTACCAACAAAATTCACATCCATAGATTCATTATTATTTTCAATCAAAGTAGACAAAGGAAAATCATTAGGATCAGAAGAAACACTTTTATTAGCAAATAATTTCGTAAGTTCATCCATCTTTCCACTCAAAACATTAATTTCTTCTATCGCATGCACTTTTTTACTAGTAGATCTTTCAGTGTGCCATTGAGAATAATTAACCATAATATTATCTAGGAGTTTAGTAGCTTCTCCTAAAGTGATTTCCATAAAAGTGCCTCCCGCGGCCGAATCTAAAAGATTTCTAGAAGCAAAATTCAATCCGGCATAAATTTTTTGTATAATCATCCAAAGATTCAAACCATGTGTAGGGCAATTACGTATCATTAATTTCATCCTCTCCCAAGCTTCTGCAACATGTTCATGATCAAGTTTCTTAAAATTCATAATATCGTTTCTAAGAGAGATGATTTTAGCGGGAGGAAAATACTTAGAGATAAAAGCATCTTTGCACTTATTCCAAGAATCAGTACTATTTTTAGGCAAAGACGAAAACCAAGCTTTAGCACGATCTCTAAGCAGGAAATAGCTTCAATTTAACAATATAATTGTCCACATATTTCTTCTTTTGCATATCACACAAATCAACGAAGCTATTTAGATGGGTAGCGGCATCTTCACTAGGAAGGCCGGCGAATTGGTCTTTCATGACAAGATTCAACAAAGAAGCATTAATTTCACAAGAATCAGTATCGGTAAGTGGAGCAATCGGAGTGCTAAGAAAATCATTGTTGTTGGTATTGGTAAAGTCACACGATTTAGTATTATCTTGAGCCATCATGACAAGCAAGAAATCCAACACACGAGAAAATAAGTAGCGAGCGAAAAAGAGGCAAACGGAAAAGCAAGGGCGAATAAAACGGCAAGGGTGAAGTGGAGGAGAGGAAAACGAGAGGCAAATGGCAAATAATGTAATGCGGGAGATAAGAGTTTGTGATGGGTACTTGGTATGTTGACTTTTGCGTAGACTCCCCGGCAACGGCGCTAGAAATCCTTCTTGCTACCTCTTGAGCACTGCGTTGGTTTTCCCTTGAAGAGGAAAGGGTGATGCAGTAAAGTAGTGTAAGTATTTCCCTCGGTTTTTGAGAACCAAGGTATCAATCCAGTAGGAGGCCACGATCAAGTCCCTCGCACCTACACAAACAAATAAAAACCTCGCAACCAACACAATAAAGGGGTTGTCAATCCCTTCACGGTCACTTACGAAAGTGAGATATGACAGATATGATAAGATAATATTTTTGGTATTTTTATAATAAAGATGCAAAGTAAAATAAAAGGCAATAAAAATAGCTAAGTGTTGGAAGATTAATATGCTGGAGAATAGACCCGGGGGCCATAGGTTTCACTGGTGGCTTCTCTCAAGAGCATAAGTATTACGGTGGGTGAACAAATTACTGTTGAGAAATTGATAGAATTGAGCATAGTTATGAGAATATCTAGGTATGATCATGTATATAGGCATCACGTCCGTGACAAGTAGACCAACTCCTGCCTGCATCTACTACTATTACTCCACACATCGACCGCTATCCAGCATGCATCTAGAGTATTAAGTTCATAAGAACAGAGTAACGCTTTAAGCAAGATGACATGATGTAGAGGGATAAACTCATGCAATATGATATAAACCCCATCGTGTTATCCTCGATGGCAACAATACAATACGTTCCTTGCTGCCCCTGCTGTCACTAGGAAAGGACACCGCAAGATTGAACCCAAAGCTATAAGCACTTCTCCCATTGCAAGAAAGATCAATCTAGTAGGCCAAACCAAACTGATAATTCGAAGAGACTTGCAAAGATAACCAATCATACATAAAAGAATTCAGAGAAGATTCAAATATTTTTCATAGATAAACTTGATCATAAACCCACAATTCATCGGTCTCTACAAACACACCGCAAAAGAATATTACATCGAATAGATCTCCACGAGAATCGTGGAGAACTTTGTATTGAGATCCAAAGAGAGAGAAGAAGCCATCTAGCTAATAACTATGGACCCGAAGGTCTGAGATAAACTACTCACACATCATCGGAGAGGCTATGGTGTTGATATAGAAGCCCTCCGTGATCAATGCCCCCTCCGGCAGGACGCCGGAAAAGGCCCCAAGATGGGATCTCACGGGTACAGAAGGTTGCGGCGGTGGAATTAGGTTTTCGTGGATGCTTCTGTTGGTTTGGGTGTACGTAGGTATAT
Source organism: Triticum aestivum (assembly GCF_018294505.1). NCBI lineage: Eukaryota > Viridiplantae > Streptophyta > Magnoliopsida > Poales > Poaceae > Triticum > Triticum aestivum. The sequence continues at coordinate 54,714,926 of NC_057805.1, forward strand.
ATAGGAGGAAGACGTACGTCGGTGGAGCAACGTGGGCCCCACGAGGGTGGAGGGCGCGCCCACGGGGGTAGGCGCGCCCCCCTGCCTCGTGCTCTCCTGGTTGATTTCTTGACGTAGACTCCAATTCCTCTGGATCACGTTTGTTCCGAAAATCACGTTCCCGAAGGTTTTATTCCGTTTGGACTCCGTTTGATATTCTTTTTCTGCGAAACTCTAAAATAGGCAAAAAAACAGCAATTTGGGTTGGGCCTCCGGTTAATAGGTTAGTCCCAGAAATAATATAAACGTGTATAACAAAACCCATTAATCATCCAAAACAGAATATAATATAACATGAAGCAATCAAAAATTATAGATACGTGCGCTGAGATTGGTCTGGCGTGATCAGCGCAGGCTGGATGACGACGTCGGATTGCCGAGGTGGTGGCGTGACATAGTCAAGGTTAATTATCTGGCGCGAGGTCAATATCGACATTGGTCAACATGTCGAGGTGACAACGAGAGACTGGCCAGACCGACACCATGTACGAGGGTCGGCAAAAAATTTCTCTGGACGGCGATGATCGTGGCGGACCAAAGCAAATAAAGAAACATCGGTCGAACTTTGGTTGTGCCAGAACCAGTGCTAGCTGAACTGCTGGCATTCACCAATACGTGAAGTGGTGTTTGTAGATAAGATCACAAGGACCGTGCTTGCAAAACAAGTATTTAATTAGGTTAGAAATACTCCAAGTCTATGTACTTTTCGAAAAGGATTACTAGAAACTGCCAGCGCCCGACGAAGAGCTGAATTAAAAAGGGAAAAATAATTAAATCTCCCTGTTTGTGTGCTGCCATGGAGCCAAGTCCCTGTTAGGGTACTACTTCCGCACTATCTCTTCGGTTGGATCGCCTGTTGGTCAGATTGAGTTCGGATCCGATGTCGGCCCGTCCGGGGCAACAATGTTTTTACGGCAATGTCCGGACAGATGGACCTGCGTACTTAGAAGTGCACATCGAAAAAATGAAAATTTTGGACACACTAAATTATACAGAATAACAAAACTGGAAAAAGTGCACCTGATCCGTAGTCATAGCAGTAAAAGAACTGCCCAAAGTGATATATAATTAGCTAGCACGTTCCATCGATCAAACCTTGACGGGTGTGCACTGCCCTGGCCTCTCATGCGTCCGTTGGAAACTGGCTAGCAAAAAACTGTTTGGATCGGGATCGGCTAGACCATCGCGTCAACGGACCGAATTTTAAACCAGTCGCCAAGGGTCTCGTAAACCGCACTAGTGCGTACTACCTGAATGCGCCCACGTACAGCACCAGTATCAATTCGCATCCTCCGGTGGGAGAGTAGCCGCAGGACAGATCGCCCCTTCGCCCCTTTTTTTAGCTGATGGGCTAAACAATAAGCACACATTAATTGAGTAGGAAGTAATGTACGGGCTATACGTGGAAAGTGCACGTATGGACAAGCCAAAGTTGTAGCCTTCCTCCAAGGATATAATTAAATATAGTAAATAACAAAGTAAAGGAGGGATGCATGAGATCCTCCCTGTACGCTGCCGCTGGTCAAAATCCATGTCGATCAGCCCGCCTGCACTACTCGACGTGGGCAGGAGTTCTGGGCGATTTCCTCAGCTCCATACAGCACGAGGCCTCCGCTCACCTTATATGCGCATAATGCGTCTTGTACAGGTATTGGCCGCCGCAGCAACACGGGCCGCCATTGTAAAGATTTGTAGATGCTCATCGGGTACCGACAAACAAACCCTCTTCGCCCGATCTTAGATCGGAACTAATCACGGATGAACCTGATCATCCCATCGATCCGCAATGAACACCCAGCAGGCTCTCAATGAAAGCACCAATGTGGGTTCTATATGCGGCGTATCCCGTAGTAGGGGTCCTAAGCTAGGCGTCTTGGAACGATGGTAACATGGACACAGGGTTTTACCCAGGTTCGGGCCCTCTTGATGGATGTAAAACCCTACATCCTGCTTTTGATTATATTGATATGGGTGTAGACAGGGTACATGTGTCTACCACGAGATTGATCTAATGAATATGAGATGCCCTATTGACTAGCCTGGCCTCGGTTTTTATAACACACCGGAGGCCTAGGGTTTAGGAGAGTCCTTGGCTTGGGTGCCAAGTCTTGCGGAAACCTCCTTGTATGCGGCAAGGGCTGCTCGAAGTGGCCCATGATGAACCGCCATGGGGGTCCTCGGCCCGATCCAGCTGGTCGGGAGACGACGTGGTGAGTACCCCCTAGTCCATGACACCGTCATACGTGCCTAAGTACTCTACTACTACTATATTAGTTGGAGGCACATATTAGCTTTTATATATGTTTACGTGTATGCCCCGAGACCTTCTAACTAGACGTGTCTTTCTCTCCAGGTCGCACTTTGTATTGTTCATACCACTAGTACTACTACATGTGGTCTCCGACCCAGAAGTGGAAGAAGTGGAGACGCTCTACCATGTTTTTTTGCGCTGGGCTCTACCACACTGTTCATGTCCCACTCCTTTTGCTGACGTGTGGGACATCCAGCACGTGCCGTGTTTGGCACTCTTCGTCGTAAGAGTTGAAACGCTAGCATTCATCAGAAATAAAAAATAAATATAAATCAGCAGTTATACTTTTTTAAAAAAAATTATCCTGGTCTACCCCGGTCGTATCGCAGGCCCAACCTTTCCCACTGTAAGTTGGTCGGACGAGGGAACCTGTCGTGGTTCTAAGTCTGACAGTAGAATGGGGGGTAGGGATGTAGAGGCAAGATCCTAGCTATGGAGAAGCTGTACGCACGAGTTTTACGAGTTCAGGCCCTTCTCGGAGGAAGTAACAGCCCTACGTCTCGGAGCCCGGAGGCGGTCGACTGGATTATATGCGTGTGTGTTACAGGGGGTGCGAACCCTTGTGCATGTGGAGGGGGTGGCTTATATAGAGTGCGCCAGCACCCCGGCCAGCCCACGTTACAAGGGATTTAAGGTACATCAAGAGGGGGGCGTTACTGGTAACGTTAGTAATAAAGTGTTATAAATGGCTATTAAGTCTAGGAGTTAATGCTCAACCGTTGCTGTGTAGAGTGACTTTAGGTCTTCTGTCCGTCGAGTGTTTCTTGTTATGGTCGAGTGATCTTGACTCCTCCGAGTGGAAATGTTTCTGGTCGAGTGGGTGATGGTACCCCTCGAATGCTTCTGGCTTTAGAGTGATGTCCTTGGGGAAGGTATTTAGGTTAGGCCTGTGACCCTACCCTAGGTACATGTCCTCATCATTAGCCCCCGAATGGATCAGGGTTTGAGTGGAGAAGGAGTTGAAAATACTTCCGACTCATTTTTCGCGCTTCGGGTGTGTCTTGTTTTGGATCAACGAACCGAGGTGGTGACACCAACTTCTTTTTCAATCGCCTTGATCCATTCCTGGTTTTGTCGAGTGAACTTTTGCTGGAAGAGAGCCGAGTGCTAATGTGGTGGAGATCTTCCGTCTGACAAGTTGTTCTGCTGCCCGCGGATCTTGCGGGATTCAAATTTCGGGAAGCGCGTGGGGCGGAGGAGGCCGCAGTAATTGGGCTGGATAAGGCAAGGCCGCCTCGATTCCCGCGCCACCTTTTTTGCCACGTATCACGCGCGCGACTGTTGCGGGATTTGATAAGATTGCCCGGGCCTACAGGTCAGTCACTCGGAAGCAACCCCATATAAGGCGCCGGACCAGGGTTTTTAAACAGTGCGTCCTCATTCTTCTTCTCCCTTCTCAGTTTGCCCCACTACGCCTGCTCCTGCCCCAGCGCCGCCGCTCTGTTCGAGCTCCGCCCGCGGCGATGGGGAAAGACAAGATGGTGGCTTTGGAGCGCGCGAAGAAAGCGAGGCGAAGGTGAAGGGGAAAAAGTCCAGCCGGGGCGGATCCTCGTCGCGGTCCGGTTTGCTGCGTGGCTGGATCCAGGGCGACAGGATCCGGTCGACGATCAGCCAGGACGACCTCGACGATCTGGCGGAGGAGGGGCTGATTCCTCATGGATCGGCGCGGCTCCCGGAGGATGAGACCGAACCTCGACCGCGGGAGGGTGAGTGCGTCCTCCTTGCCACTCACATCGACCGTGGATTTTCTCTGCCTCCGCATCCTTTTTTCCAGGCTTTCTTGAATTTCTTTGGTGCACAACTTCATCACTTTTCCCCCCACACCATTATATATCTTGCTGCTTTCGTGTCTCTGTGCGAAAACTTCTTGGGTTGTCGACCACACTGGGGTCTCTTCAAGCACATTTTCACGTGTCGCTCCCAGTCGGTCAAAAAGGCTAACCCGAGTGACGAGAGGACTCAGGTGATCCAGATGTGTGGGGGTCTTGGGATTCAGATGAGGGGTAAGAGCTCTTTCCCAGCCATAACTCTTCATGAGTCAGTACGAGGATGGCAGTCGACCTAGTTTTACTGCAAAGACCAGCCGACTCCAGATCAGTCGACTGGACTTCCTCCTTTTTCTATGGCTCGCGTAGAGAAGCCCTCCGCCTTGAAAGTGACTCCAGGGGAGAAAGCGGAGGTGAAAGTGCTGGTTGAGCGAGTGGTCTATTTCATCCGTGAGGGTGTAACTGGAATGGATCTGCTGGAAGTCTTCCTCAGACGACGCATTCAGCCACTTCAAGCCCGCGACCATCCGATGTGGATGTATTCGGGCATTGAAGATTCCACTCGGGTGCACCCAGAAAAAGTCAACGAGGATACGGTGGACAAGTGGTTGAGGAGTATCACTAGCAACAAGGATAACCCCAGGGGAGCCAGGAGAATCCCTCCACTTGACCAATCCTACGAACCAGACAAGGTCCAATTCTGAATTACCGAGTGTCATCTTAATTTAACATGCAACTGTTTATGCTTCACTGACTGACTTTGTCTTGCTTGTTTTCTTCCAGGCCCTTACTGAAATGTATTTGATGCCCAACGGAGAGCATGAGCAGGACCCCGAGGGGGAGGCAAGTGGAGGTGAAAGCGGCGAGTGGCATTTCAACGGAGAGGGGGACGAGGAGAGCGACGACCCGAGTGATGAAGAAGAGGTCGACACTCCTCCCCGCAGGGAAAGGCGATCCAAACTTACTCACGACCCGGCGAGCGCCCGTGACAAGGCGACCGTTCAGACCGGGCAGTCGTCAAAGCGTCCTCGGACGTCCTCTCCGGCACCAACTAAAAAAGCTCCAAAGCAGTCCAAGGTTGTAGTGCAGAAGACTCGGAAGGCGCTGCCGAGAATCAAAATTGACGTTCCTGTTGCTTCTGCGTGAGTGTTCTTCTTTCGCTTTTACTCGACGTTCTGTGTTGTTTATTTTTCCCTTGGTTTGACCGAATGAATCTTGAAACTAGCAGTGCCACTACCTCTGGGACCTCTGCTTATAAGAACGGGGATGAGGAAATGGAAGATGCGGTGACCTCTAATCCGGGTAGAATCCTCGTGATTTTGTCTTCGATTTGTGGATTGAGCTGTGCTATATCCAATTGAGTGATGAAACTTTGGCGACTGATCTTTTTACAGCCCGCAACGTCATTAACCTCCCCGACGACGAGGAGGACGAGCCACATAGGCCCTTGGGGAGAAGAAACAGGAAAACGTCCGCTGGCAAGACGCTTCAATCGACACCGGTGGTGGAACCGGTAATTCAGGATGCCGGCGATGCCAATCGGACTTCCGTCTCCTTCGCCATACCGCTGTCGAGTGCTCGGCCTTCCTCGTCAGCTGCACAGACTCCCACTAATCCACCTTCACTTTTTGCTACACATCACGTCCCAGAGGACCAAGTGGGTGCTGCAAAACAGGCTATACGCCAGGCGGCCATTATGATGGAGAAGATGAAGATGGTGCGGGAAGCCAGCCAAGCTGCTTATGATGCCAGCTCCGCTCTCCAGAGCAACGTCCAAGTTAGTAGATCGTCGACTGACTCTTCTCGCTTGTTCCGTTAGGATATGGTACCTAAAAACTTTCTTTCCAAGAATCTTTGCATCTGTCTGGGCCTTGCATCTGTACACCCACTGGGTGTTTTGATTTGTCACTGAACAGATTCGCACTTCGAGCTGATAATGTTGTTGTCAATTGAATCTTTTCACCAGTGGGGGCAAGCTGAGTGCACCCACTGGGTGTAGTCCCCGAGACCATAATTGACTGCGGGTAGTCGACTATGGTCTGAGCATCAGTATTTGAATTTCTTCACTCGGTCTGGTAGGGCCATGTTGAGTGGAACTTTGAGCCAGTGGGGGCACGCTGAGTGCACCCACTCGGTGTAGATCTTTTGACCAGTGGGGGCACGCTGAGTGCACCCACTGGGTGTAGTCCCCGAGACCATAATTGACTGCTCTATGGTCTGAGCATTAGAATTTGAATTTCTACACTCGGTCTGGTCGGGCCATGTTCAGTGGAACTTTGAATCAGTGGTTTTTTTGCACTCGTGCTGGACAGGCCTTGTCGAGTGTAAACTAAACCAGTGGGGGCACGCTAAGTGCACCCACTGGGTGTAGTCCCCGAGACTACTGTTGGATGTTTGATTCGGCAGTAGTCTTAGAATTTGTTGGCTTTATCCTTTTACCTCTCTGAAATAACCAATCGTTTCACCAGTCGACTGACCTGTTCTTTGGTTGCAGAAATCTTGTGATCTTGGAGCTCGTTTTGCTGACCTGGAGAAGCAGCAGATTCAGCTCAACCTCGATCTGCAGCTGGCCAAGACAGAACTGCAGAAGGCCAAGGATGACGCCGCTGGTAAAGAAGACCTGTCGACTGAGTTTTCCTTGAACGGGATTTCATTCTGCTTTTTCTGAATCCAACATTATTTCTTTCAGAGAAACTGAACCAAGCTCTGGCGAAAAAGGTTCAAGATCTGGCGGCGGTGTAGAAAAAAGCTGATGAGAAAACTGCGCTCGTTGAACAGAAGTTGGCTTCAGTCGGCAAACTGGAGGAAGAAAACTCAAGGCTGAAAACTGCCCTTGACGAAGCCAATAAGGAAGCGACTCGCCAGAAGAAGGACAAGGAAAATCTGAACAAGAAGATGGAAGGTATTGCCCGCAGGAGGAACGATCTGGAGAATTATTTGGGAAGCCTTGCTAAGAAGTTGTTCGTCATGCTTGAAGGTGTTCCCTTTGATCCGACTGGTTTGTTCTTGTCGACTCGACATATGGTCATTGGCTTACCCTTGAATTGTGTATGCAGAGTTTTGCCGGGACTTCGAGGAAGAGACCGGGCGAATTGAACCAAGCTTGGACCCCATCAACTCTCCAGTGAAGGATGAAGCTGCCATGAACTTGCTCCGACTGGAATCCCGCATCGCTGGTGTTGTCCATTATCTCGCCCGACTGAAAGTCGCGATGTCGCGGATTGACACAGCTCTCTGGCCCATGGCAACACTTCAGAATGACCTCGAGTCTATGATGGCTCGGCTCAATGAAGCTCCCAGTCGAATTCAAGAATGGAAGAAGTCTTCTGCCCGGTGCGGTGCTGATGTGGCTCTATCTCTGGTTCGCGTCCACTGTCGAGAAGCTCGGGAAGAGAAGTTGGCGGCGATTAAAGTTGCTAACACCAAAAGGCACGACTTCCAGTTCTTCATGGAGACTTTCATTGCTGCTGCCACTCGGATTGCTGACGGGATCGACCTGGACGAATTCATCGAACCTGCCAGCCCTCCTCCTGCGGAGTGAACAAGCTTTTATGCTCTGCCTTAAATTTGCCTCAGAATGCCGAGTGATTTTGTAACTGTTAAACTCCTTCGGGCTGAATGCCCGAGTACTTTGATCCGTGGTCTGAACTTTAGGATTTATCTGAACTTGATTTATCTCTGAATATGCTTGTATTTGTCTTCGAGTGGAATTTGTTCTTCACACGGAACAATCTTTGTGCTTGAGATGCAGCTCTGAAGTTGATGCTCCAGTCGACCCGCACCTCATCGCCCTTGCGGATAAGGGTGGAGCGCATGTTGTACTTATGGCGCAGCTCCGAAGGAGAAGGTTGTAGTCGACCTGCACCTCGTCGTCCTTGCGGATAGGGATGGAGCGCACATTGTACTTGTGGCGCAGCTCTGAAGGAGAAGGTTGCAGCCGACCTGCACCTCATCGTCCTTGCGAATGGGGATGGACTTCGAACTTAGGCGAGTACTAGACTACAGCTAAGCCCCCGAGTGGGAGGGTTGCTCACCACTCGGTAGGATTTTTCAAACTTAGGCGAGTACTGGACTGCAGCTAAGCCCCCGAGTGGGAGGGTTGCTCACCACTTGGTAGGATTTTTCAAACTTAGGCGAGCACTGAACTGCAGCTAAGCCCCCGAGTGGGAGGGTTGCTCACCACTCGGTAGGATTTTTCAAACTTAGGCGAGTACTGGACTGCAGCTAAGCTCCCGAGTGGGAGGGTTGCTCACCACTC
>NC_057805.1:54723309-54723835 GCF_018294505.1 Triticum aestivum
TGTACTTGTGGCGCAGCTCCAAAGGAGAAGGTTGCAGTCGACCTGCACCTCGTCGTCCTTGCGGATAGGGATGGAGCGCACATTGTACTTGTGGCGCAGCTCCGAAGGAGAAGGTTACAGTTGACCTGTACCTCGTCGTCCTCGCGGATAGGGGTGGACTTTGAACTTAGGCGAGTACTAGACTGCAGCTAAGCCCCCGAGTGGGAGGGTTGCTCACCACTCGGTAGGATTTTTCAAACTTAGGCGAGTACTGCACTGCAGCTAAGCCCCCGAGTGGGAGGGCTGCTCACCACTCGGTAGAATTTTTCAAACTCAGGCGAGTACTGGACTGCAGATAAGCCCCCGAGTGGGAGGGTTGCTCACCACTCGGTAGGATTTTTCAAACTTAGGCGAGTACTGGACTGCAGCTAAGCCCCCGAGTGGGAGGCTTGCTCACCACTCGGTAGGATTTTACAAACTTAGGCGAGTACTGGACTGCAACTAAGCCCCCGAGTGAGAGGCTTGCTCACCACTCGGTAGGATTTTT